>NW_025805793.1:0-5320 GCF_022045245.1 Lucilia cuprina
ATCTATCTATCTATCTATCTATCTATCTATCTATCTATCTATCTATCTATCTATCTATCTATCTATCTATCTATCTATCTATCTATCTATCAATCTATCTATTTATCTCTCTATCTATCTTCCTTGAAACTTTTGGCAAACAGCAAAAAGTTACAAAAACTATATTTTTAATTAATTTATATCAAGGTCAAGGCTTCGTTAATATATTTTTGTTTTTTTTTCCGGGGGTCAGCCTATTTAGCAGTACCAGCTGTGAAAATATCATAGAAAATGTTGGTAACAGAATCAAATCATATGTGCGTACAGCGGCTTTTAAATGTTGTTTTTGTTCTTGTTATGGTTTCCACTAGTACTTGTTGTTGCTTTCAAGAGACACATACTCTCTTACACATAAAAATTAAAACTGTAAAAACCGAATATACGAAGGAGCCTATTCTTGGTCGATGATGTAGTTAATGTAAGCGAAAGTAAACGAATATAAAATATAATATTAACAAAAAAAAAAAAGAAAACAACAACAAAATAACAAATTTTTGAATACTCATACTCCGGTCTGCAAGTGCCAAGGCCATATTTATATACAATCAGAAAGTATATAGAAAGTGTCTATTACAATATATATACCAAACACAATTATGTACATGTATATGTAAAACTTTTACTATAGTATATTTGCTATAGTATATTTTTGGGGATTTGTGTGTTGTAACTTTTTGGGATTGTTGTTGCTATAGTCGCCTAAAATGTAAATTGTATATACTCACCTATACATACAAACATACATATAATCCTTCAATTTGGTTTCAATATTTAGGGATTTTTATGAAATATGTTACAAATTTATTTGCCGGTTGTTTTTTTGTTTCTCTCAATTATTTTTTTATTAAATCTTTTTTTTTTTTGTTTGGTTTTCATCTACTTGTTAATTTTATGAGCTGTTGTCAACTGCATTAAAGGTATTTGTTTTTTTTTTCTATGAGATATTTTTAGCAAGAAAAAATTTCACCGAAACATGAATAAACTTGTATAAACATGACTGTGAAACATTGTAGTTGTCTTCCTTGTAGATTTAATGAAAAATTTCATTGAAACGAAGTTCAATGATATTGTTCTATTCGCATATATTTAAAAGGAAGTTTATGTTTTACGAAATTATTGACCTATTTTTTTAAGTAGAATTTCTTAATAAATATTAAAATGACAGAACAGTTTGTTTTTACATTAAAATGTGGGTTGACTTGTAAATAAAGGAAGATTTAATGCAATAATAATTATAAGGTTTATACTTTTAAAAATTTGATTAAATTTTTTTTAAGGAAAAAAGTTAAATTAAACAAATTGTATATCATTTAAAAGGAAATTATGTCTTTTTTGCAAAAATACATTAAAAAGTTATTTACTTTCCATTTTCTAAAACAAATTTTGTAAAAAACATCAAAAAGTGGAAATTGGATTTATTCAGCAGAAACATTAGTTTGCTTTCTTCAATTTTTTTTTAAGGAAAAAGTAAAATTAAACAAATTGTATATCATTTGAAAGGAAATTATGTCTTGTTTGCAAACATCATTTAACCAATTCATTAATTTTAATTTCCTAAAACAAATTTTTGTTTAAAACGTTAAGTAGTGAAAAATAGATTTCTTTAGCAGATACATTACTTTGCTTTTCTTCATTTCCTTTAAGGAAATAGTTAAAATAAACAATTTGTATATCATTTGAAAGGAAACTTTGTCTTCCTTACAAGCATCTATTAAAAAGTTATTTACTTTCCATTTTCTTAAACAAATTTTGTTAAAAACGCCAAAAAGTGGAAAATTGATTTATTCAGCAGAAACATTCGTTTCCCTTCTTGCATTTCATTTAAGAAAAAGTTAAATTAATCAAATTATATATCATTTGAAAGGAAATTGTATCTTTTTTGCAAAAATCTATAAAAAATTTAATATTTTAAAATTTCATAAAACAAATTTTGTTAAAAACCCCAAATAGCAGAATCATTAGTTTGGTTTCCTTCATTTGATTTAAGAAAAAGTTCAATTAAACAAATTATATATCATTTGAAAGAAAATTATGTCTTCTTTACAAACATCCATTAAAAAGTTATTTACTTTCCATTTTCTTAAACAAATTTTGTTGAAAACGCCAAAAAGTGGAAATAAATTTATTCAGCAGAAACATTACTTTTCTTTCTTCAATTTTTTTGAATAAAAAAGTTAAATTAAACAAATTGTATATCAATTGAAAGGAAATTATATATTCCTTATAAAAATCTATAAAAAATTTAATATTTTTAAATTTCATAAAACAAATTTTGTTGAAATCGCCAAAAAGCGGAATCATTAGTTTGGTTTCCTTCATTTGATTTAAGAAAAAGTTCAATTAAACAAATTATATATCATTTGAAAGGATATTATGTCTTCTTTACAAACATCCATTAAAAAGTTATTTACTTTCCATTTTCTTAAACAAATTTTGTTGAAAACGCCATAAAGTGGAAATTAGATTTCTTCAGCAGAAACATTAGTTTTCTTTCTTCAATTTTTTTGAAGGAAAACGTTAAATTAAACAAATTATATATCATTTGAAAGGAAATTATGTCTTCTTTACAAACATCCATTAAAAAGTTATTTACTTTCCATTTTCTTAAACAAATTTTGTTGAAAACGCCAAAAAGTGGAAATAAATTTATTCAGCAGAAACATTACTTTTCTTTCTTCAATTTTTTTGAATAAAAAAGTTAAATTAAACAAATTGTATATCAATTGAAAGGAAATTATATATTCCTTATAAAAATCTATAAAAAATTTAATATTTTTTAATTTCATAAAAGAAATTTTGTTAAAATCGCCAAAAAGCGGAATTATTAGGTTGGTTTCCTTCATTTCTTTTAAGAAAAAGTTCAATTTAACAAAATATATATATCATTTGAAAGAAAATTATGTTCCTTTTACTAAAATCTATTAAATTATTATTCATTTTCCATTTTCTAAAACAAATTTGTTGAAAATGCCAAAAAGTGGAAAATATATTTATTCAGCAGAAACGTTATTTAGCTTTCTTTCATTTCTTTAGTAGAAAAGTCATAAATTAAACATATTATACATCATTTGAAAGGATATTATGTCATCTTTAAAAAACATCCATTAAAAAGTTATTTACTTTACTTTTTCTAAACCAAAATTTCTTGAAAACGCCTAAAAATATAAAATAGATTTCTTTAGCAGAAACATTAGTTTGTTTTCTTTCATTTCTTTTAAGAAAAAAAAATTAAACAAATTGTACATCATTTAAAAGGAAATTATATCCTCTTTATAAAAATCTATAAAAAAATTCATAATTTAAAATTTCATTAAACAAATTTTGTTGAAAACTCAAAAAAGCAGAATCATTAGTTTGGTTTCTTTCATTTATTTTAAGAAAAAGTTAAATTAAACAAATTATATATCATTTGAAAGGAAATCATGTCTTCTTAACAAAAATAGATTAAAAATTTAATTACTTTCCTTTTTGAAAAACAAAATTGGTTAAAAACGCTAAAAATTGGAAAAAAAAATAATTTTAAGTAGAAACATTATTTTACTTTCATTAATTTCACTTAAGGAAAAAAACAAAATAAACAAAATATATATCGTTTAAAAGGAAATTATCTATTCTCTCCAAAAATCTATAGAAAGTTTAATTACTTTAAATTTAACTTTAATTTCTATTTCACTAGTAATTTCCTAGAAAAAAATCTCTTCAAAAGTTTCGCTTTTCAACTCAATCAATCTTGAAAACACTAAAGCAAGCAAGGCTGGCAAAAACATTTGTCAATATTTGATATAAAGCAATTACTGTCAAA
This sequence comes from Lucilia cuprina, assembly GCF_022045245.1. Taxonomy (NCBI): domain Eukaryota; kingdom Metazoa; phylum Arthropoda; class Insecta; order Diptera; family Calliphoridae; genus Lucilia; species Lucilia cuprina. Next base: position 3,842 of record NW_025805793.1, read on the forward strand.
AACGCGTCAATGTGCATTAAAGGAATTGGAGGCCAAATAATTAATCATGACGCAGAGTGTTTAATGAAAACAGATGGATGGTAGAAAACAAGAAATAATAAAACAAAACCTCCCTTATGCATTATCAGTAATAAACAACACAAAAAAGTAAAATTTAATGTTTTCACATGATTTTCCAAAGGGACTAAAACAAAGACAAAACAAGAATTTACACAAAATATGACTCTTGTGACAGATAAATATTTTCCCATCTACAAAAGAGAAAACTTTAAAAATATTTGAAGTAAATAGTGAACACAAAAAAAAAAGAAAACAATTAGATAAAGCTAACACAACTACCACCAACATATAGTACAGACAGACTTAACAACAGCAACAACACCGACAACATCATAATCATACTCTTATAACATATAGAAAATGTGGAAAAGTTAATAGTAGAACACACGGCTTTTCACTTTTCAAACATCACTTTCACATGCATGAAAAATAAACAGAAAAATGTTACAATAATAATAAAAAACAACTAACATATTACAACTTCACTCTCTCTCTCTCTTTCTCTCTCTTTCTCTCTCTTTCTCTCTATGTCTCGTTTTGAAAGCAACACTCACTAAATGTAAATCTGTTAACACCACTAACACATACTCTTAAGGAAAAGTACTTAGAATGAAAACAAAAAATAAACACAAGAGAAAGAGAAAAACAATATTAAGCCGAGTTACCAACCAACCTAGAAAATTTCATCACAACATTAGAATTTTCACTTAAATAATATGTTGAGTCATAATAAAAAGGAAAATAATGTTAAAGAAATTAATGGATAAATTGTGAACAAAGTAGAGCAAGGCATAGTGTCAAAGTCACAATAATAACAAAACAACAATAACAGAGCAACAGCAAAAACAATAAGAACATTGTTAATAAGAGAAGTTTGGTTAGTGGAGTTAACATAAAAAACGAGTGATAGCAGGTATGGAAAATTGAAATTTTCAAATAGTGCGAAGTTATAAGAAAAATAGTACTTTTTTAGATTACAAAGTACAAATTTGATTAAACTATAGATTAGGCTATTGACTAGACGTTAGAGCAGACTGTAGACAAGACTATAGACAAGACTATAGACTAGACTACATAATAGACTATAAACTAGATTATAAACTAGACTATAGACTAAATTCTAGACTAGACTATGGACTAGATTATAGACAAGAATATGAACTATACAAATCAAGACTATATAAACTATACTATAGACAAGACTAGACTATAAACTAGCCTATAGACTAGACGTTACAATAGACTATAGACTGGACTTTAGACTAGACTTTAGACTAAACTTTATACTAGACTATAGACTAGACTAGTCTATTGCCTATAGACTAGACTATAGACTAGACTATAGACTAGACTATAGACTAGACTATAGACTAGACTATAGACTAGACTATAGACTAGACTATAGACTAGACTATAGAC
>NW_025805794.1:0-2136 GCF_022045245.1 Lucilia cuprina
TTTTTAGAAAATGGCTAATTGGATAGATCGGTATAATTATTTTCACAGCTTTAAAAATGCGGTAATTTGAGGTTCCGATATGGTTGCAAATAACTTTGACAGTTTTCACGCCAGGACAATCGTTTATGCATCATTACAGTTGCACTTTGTTATGGTGTATGGTGGTGAATAACTTTGACAGTTTTCATGCTATGACATTTATGCATCATGTTAAAGCGTTATGATTGCACTTTAATTTGGTATATCATTTGTGGCATAAAGTGTATTTTTAGAATTTATTCAATTTGATAGATCGGTAGAATTATTGTTCTATGTATAACAAACGCAGTAATCTGAGGTTCCGCTATGGTTGCAATTAACTTTGGCAGTTTTCGTGCTAGGACAGTCGTTTATGCACCATTTTAAAGCATTAAAATTCCCATTTGTTTTGGTATATAATTTATTGCATAATGTATTTTTAGAAAATGGCTAATTGGATAGATCGGTAGAATTATTTTCCCAGGTTTAAAAAGGCGGTAATTTGAAGTTCCGATATGGTTGTGAATAACTTTGACAGTTTTCATGCTATGACAGTCATTTATGCATCATTTTAAAGCATTATGATTGCACTTTAATTTGGTATATCATTTGTGGCATAATGTGTTCGTCTAAAAAATGATCAATTTGAAGGATCGGTAGAATTGTTGTTCTATGTTTAAAAACGCTGTGATTTGAGGTTCCGATATGGTTGCAAATAACATTGAAAGTTTTCCTGTCATAACAATCGCTTATGCATCATTTTAAAACATTACAGTTGCACTTTGTTTTGGTGTATAATTTGTGGCATAATGAATTTTTAAAAAAATTGGATAGATCGGTATATTTATTGGTACAGGTTTAGAAATGCGGTAATTTAAGGCTCCGATATGGTTGCAAATATTATTTATAGTTTTCATGTTATAGCAGTCGTTTATATATCTTTTTATTGCATTATAGTTGCCATTTGTTTTGGTATATAATTTTTTGCATAATATATTTTTAGAAAATGGCTAATTGGATAGATCGGTAGAATTATTTTCACAGCTTTAAAAACGCGGTATTTTGAGATTCCGATATGGCTACAAATAACATTGACAGTTTTCACGCTATGACAGTCATTAAGGCATCATTTTAAAGCATTATGATTGCACTTTAATATGGTATATCATTTGTGGCATAATGTGTGTTTTTACAAATTGGTCAATTTGATAGATCGGTAGAATTATTGTTCTATGTTTAATAAACGCAGTAATCTGAGGTTCCGATATGGTTGCAATTAACTTTGCCAGTTTTCGTGCTAGGACAGTCGTTTATGCACCATTTTAAAGCATTAAAATTGCCATTTGTTTTGGTATATAATTTATTGCATAATGTATTTTTAGAAAATGGCCAGTTGGATAGATCGGTAGAATTATTTTCCCAGGTTTAAAAAGGCGGTAATTTGAAGTTCCGATATGGTTGTGAATAACTTTAACAGTTTTCATGCTATGACTATCATTTATGCATCATTTTAAAGCATTACAGTTGCACTTTGTTTTGGTGTACAATTTGTGGCATAATGAATTTTTACAAAAATTGGATAGATCGGTATATTTATTGGTACAGGTTTGGAAATGCGGTAATTTAAGGCTCCGATATGGTTGCAAATATCTTTTCTAGTTTTCATGCTATGACAGTCATTTATGCATCATTTTAAAGCATTATGATTGCACTTTAATTGGTATATCATTTGTGGCATAATGTGTGTTTTTACAAATTTGTCAATTTGATAGATCGGTAGAATTGTTGTTCCATGTTAAAAACACTGTGATTTGAGGTTTCGCAATGGTTGCAATTAACTTTGGCAGTTTTCGTGCTAGGACAGTCGTTTATGCACCATTTTAAAGCATTAAAATTGCCATTTGTTTTGGTATATAATTTATTGCATAATGTATTTTTAGAAAATGGCTAATTGGATAGATCGGTAGAATTATTTTTCCCAGGTTTAAAAAGGCGGTAATTTTAAGTTCAGATATGGTTGTGAATAACTTTGACAGTTTTCATGTTATGACAGTCATTTATGCATCATTTTAAAGCATTATGATTGCACTTTAATTTGGTATATCATTTGTGGCATAA
>NW_025805795.1:0-1323 GCF_022045245.1 Lucilia cuprina
CTATAGACTAGACTGTAGAATAGACTATAGACTAGACTATAGAATAGATAAACTATAGACTAGACTGCAGACTAGACTGTTGACTAGATTATAGAATACATTACAGACTAGACCATAGACTATAGACTAAGCAATAACATTGTCTAGACTAGTCTAATAATTTTGCATCAAAAATTTAAGTCTTTAATAATTTCTATATTTCAGTTCACACTCAATCATATAATATTATTAAATAACAACAACAACATACAATTTTAAATTAGGGTTTTTAACATAAAATAAGTAAAAATAACTATCGAATACAACACAAATCTTGTTCGAGTGCATAACAACAAGTTGTGTGTTTTACAACATACTATTTGCAACAGCAACAACGATTAATAATTATACGTATAAAATAACAAATACATTAAGAGGCTAAAATAATTTTTATTGAAATTTTATTTCAATTAAGTGCTATTTTATACTTCAATATTTCTATTGTTTTTTTGCAAACTGAAAATTGCAACCAAATAAACGTGTATGTGTGTGTGTTTGAATGATTAAATGAATTGAGTAAATTTAACTCGTTTTTAAAACATGTTCATGTTTAAAAGGTAACAATCAGTATATAGACGAACGCATTTACTCAAGTACAAATACAAATATGTATGTATGTGTGCACTGGTGGTGGTGATGGCGTTATTGGTGTTCAAATATATATACATATATATAAAGTACACAAACGGATTTGTGGTGTATTGAACACATGTTCAACTTGATTGATTGATAAAGATGAATGAAAATGGTTTTTATTTATTTTCTGTTTATTTGTTGTTGATACACGTATTGTTAATATGATGGTTGTAGAAAAATAATTATTATTTTATTTTCATTTTTATTATTATATTGGTCAAGTGCAGTATTATTTATAAAATGATTTAGTACAAAAATAAAATATTGTTTTATAGTGATTAAGGTTTCAACATGCTTAACATGTAGTGCATGTGGTTTTGGTATTTTTATGAAGTGAAAACTTGTGTTACATAAGACAGAAGGTATTTTGTAGAGAATTTTATTAAACTTATTGCTAAATTTAAAAACTAAATATGTAAAATTCCAAAAATAAACAGAACTAGAACAGATTCAGAAAAAAACTGGAACGGAACTAGAACAGTGCTAGAACAGAACTAGAACAATACTAGAACAGAACTAAAACAGAACTAAAATAGAACTAGAACAGAACTAGAACTAGAACGGAACTAGAACAGAACTAGAACAGAACTAGAACAGAACTAGAACAGAACTAGAACAGAACTGGAACAGAACTGGAACAGAACTAGA
>NW_025805796.1:0-1316 GCF_022045245.1 Lucilia cuprina
GAACTAGAACTGAACTAGAACTGAACTAGAACTGAACTAGAACTGAACTAGAACTGAACTAGAACTGAACTAGAACTGAACTAGAACTGAACTAGAACTGAAACTAGATTATAACTATAATTAAACTTAAATTTCTCGACGTGTTGTCAAGTATTATGGCATTTTCATCATTTCATATTGTAAAACAAACAGAACCTTGTGTTCCTCCAAAAACGTGTGTGTTCTTGTGATTTACTTTTTCTGCTCTTGTCTCCTCCGCAAAAAAAAATGTTACAATAAAATAAACGAAATTTGCATATGAAATCAATGGTGCCAAATTAATATTTATGAAGACGCTTTTAATATTTTTTTGTTTGTTGATTTTTTTGGCTGGATGAATATAAATTTTAGCGTTTGTAAAAGTTTTTAATACATTTATTATATGACTGCTTAACAATTTATATTGTATACGGTAGTTAAATTCGTTGATTTGACATTTAAGGTTTAATGAGTTTTTTTCGGCGCTGTGTTGTTTATTCGTTTGCCTCGCATGATGTTTAAACAAATATTGGACACTGTTTCCTTAGAAAATTCATGCAATTTATAAAAGTAAAGAAAAACTGAAACCACAATTTTCTCATAATTCTGTTTGAACATTGTTATGCTTTCAAACCATTTTGTTAAAAATTTTATTTTTTTTGTGTGGAAACAGTGTTCGTTATTAATGACGCTGAAAATTTTTTGTTTAAATGTTTTCAATTTCGAAATTAGATTTTTTTTCTTTTTCGTGTCGTATTTTTTAATGCCACAGTTTTTATATCTACTGAGACTTAAAGCCGAAAATTCAAGTTGGAGACAACAATATTGCGAGTCAAAAATTGTCTTTCTAACATGTTTTAAATGGTATTTTTGTTACGCTTTTAATATGATTATTATTATTTTTATTGCTCTATCTAATGGTTAATAAATGGTCTCATAAAATATTGACATACATACATATGATACTGTCACAAAAAATTTTTTTCGTTTTATTTGAATATTGTAATTGAAGCATTATGTGAGGCGTTAGTAAGCAGAAGATTTTGATTTGAATAATGAGAAAAAATTCTTTGCAAACAGGATATTAATATTTAAAAATAACATTAGGAAGCTTAAATATAATAAAGGAAATACATTTGTTGCTTTAAAACAGAATTGTAGAAGATCTAGTTCTGTTCTAGTTTTATTCAAGTTCTGTTCTAGTTCAGTTCTAGTTCTGTTCTAGTTCTGTTCTAGTTCTGTTCTAGTTCTGTTCTAGTTCTGTTCTAGTTCTGTTCTAGTTATGTTCTAGTTCTGTT
>NW_025805797.1:0-1148 GCF_022045245.1 Lucilia cuprina
TTAATTTGGTATATCATTTGTGGCATAATGTGTTCGTCTAAAAAATTGTCAATTTGAAGGATCGGTAGAATTGTTGTTCTATGTTTAAAAACACTGTGATTTGAGGTTGCGATATGGTTGCAAATAACTTTGACAGTTTTCATGCCAGGACAATCGTTTATGCATCATTCTAAAGCATTACAGCTGCACTTTGTTTGGTGTACAATTTGTTGCATAATGAATTTTTAAAAAAATTTGATAGATCGGTATATTTATTGGTACAGGTTTAAAAATGTGGTAATTTAAGGCTCCGATATGGTTGCAAATATCATTTATAGTTTTCATGTTATAGCAGTGGTTTATATATCTTTTTATTGCATTATAGTTGCCATTTGTTTTGGTATATAATTTGTTGCAGAATATATTTTTAGAAAATGGCCAGTTGGATAGATCGGCAGAATTATTTTCCCAGGTTTAAAAAGGCGGTACTTTGAAGTTCCGATATGGTTGTGAAAAACTTTGACAGTTTTCATGCTATGACAGTCATTAAGGCATCATTTTAAAGCATTATGATTGCACTTTAATTTGGTATATCATTTGTGGCATAATGTGTGTTTTTACAAATTGGTCAATTTGATAGATAGGTAGAATTATTGTTCTATGTTTAATAAACGCAGTAATCTGAGGTTCCGATATGGTTGCAATTAACTTTGGCAGTTTTAGTGCTAGGACAGTCGTTTGTGCACCATTTTAAAGCATTAAAATTGCCATTTGTTTTGGTATATAATTTGTTGCATAACATATTTTTAGAAAATGGCCAGTTGGATAGATCGGTAGAATTATTTTCCCAGGTTTAAAAAGGCGGTAAATTGAGGTTCCGATATGACTGCAAATAACATTGACAGTGTTCACGCTATGACAATCATTTAGGCATCATTTTAAAGCATTATGATTGCACTTTAATATGGTATATCATTTGTACCATAATGTGTATTTTTAGAAATTGGTCAATTTGATAGATCGGTATAATTATTGTTCTATGTTTAATAAACGCAGTAATCTGAGGTTCCGATATTTTTGTGAATAACTTTGACAGTTTTCATGCTATGACAGTCATTTATGCATCATTTTAAAGCATTATGATTGCACTTTAATTTGGTATATCATTT
>NW_025805798.1:0-3055 GCF_022045245.1 Lucilia cuprina
ATTGACCCTACCCCCCATATAAAGACCCCTTCAGAAATTGACTTTGTCGCTCATAACTGGCTAAGAGAAGCATCAATAGCGGTGAAATTCGGCACAAACATGTTTTATAGTCTCATAAATCTCTTTGTAGAATTTTATAAGGATAATTGACCCTATACATAATTGACCCTATCCCACCTATAAGTTCCCTTTCAGAAAACGACTTTAATGCTCATATCTACCTTAAGAAGCATATATATAACAATAAAATTCGACATATAAAAGTTTTATGGGAACTAAAATCATTTTCTTAAATGAGTCCATTATTATATGATAAGTCCATTATTATGTAACCCCCTAATAATGTGCCCTTTAGACAACGAATTCAACGCTCATTACTACAAAATTCTACATACACAAGTTTCGTGCGAGCCAAAATCTCCCTGTCAAATTTTATAAGGATCGATCCTTATTGAAAGTAAGAATATCGGTTCACGTTTTCTCCTATCCCTATTAAAATGCCCCCCTCAGAAAATAACTTTATCGCTAAGAGATGTATGCTCATATCTGCTCATAACATATATATAAAGCAATAAAATTCGACATAAAAAAGTTTTATAGGAAACAAAATCATTTTCATAAATTTAACGAAAATGGATTTATAATTGACCTTACCAAGGTCCCCTTCTGAAAATGACTTTAAGACATATTACTGACCCAAAAATGTAAGTACATCAGTAAAATTCTACATAAACATGAATGATTTGATGGTGGGTATATAAGATTCGGCATGGCCGAATATAACATTCTTACTTGTTAAAATGTAGATTTGTTATAAAAAGAATATATATTCAAATATTAAGAGGTATTGTTATTACGGAAAATTTAGATTTTAATTTAAATTTACCCAATTAATAAGGTACTTATATTAATTAAAAAGAATAGAAATAAATATAAACAAACTGAAAAATGTTGATTGATTTTCTTCTAAACGGAAAAACAAAAAATTCAAAACAATGTCAATGTTGAAAGTTAAACAATGATTCGGTTTCCAAATCAAAGATTATCAAAATAATTTATAGATTATTATGGTCTTCTAAATGTTTACATGTAAGGGGCAATTTACATGAAGACTTTTCAGACGTCTGTTTTTTCCAATTCTCTTTTGAGAATCTTCAAAAAAATCATGAACATTTATACGGTGATTTTTTACATGCAACTATGCATGACTTTTTTTGATGTTTAATTGTATAATCCTTTTTAATTGCTTATTCGTAGTAAAAATAAAATGAAATTTTTAACATAAAAACCATTTAATTTGATTTAAAAAAATTTAATTACACGCTATAGTATTTTTTTAATGCAAATTTTTATGTTTTCATGTAAAAAAAGACATAATTATTTATTTTACATGAGCATAATATCAACAGTACGAATCAGTTTAAAGAGGAATGTAAAAACAATCATGAAAATCCCAAATCATGTTTGTTTTCTTACCCCCCATTCTCCTCTTCCCCGCTCACCACCAATCACCGAAAAACATGAAAACAGACGTCTGGGCAAACATGAAAAAAATCATCGTGTAAATTGGGTGTAAGATATATTTACTTTGGCAAATAAAAAAAAATTAACTATTAGAAAAAAAACTATCTATGGAGCTTATATTATATTTAATACATTTTGGAATTGATTCCACTAGCTATATACAAAATCTCCTATTGGTATATCATATTTTCTCAAGGTCATAAATTGCAGGCAGCATATTCATGATTTCCATTGATTAAAATATGTGCTATCAATCGGATTTCAAAACAAAAATATTTTAAACTAATAACGAGCTATACAATTATGAAATGTTAAAAATTATTTTAAACAAGAGAAAGAAATGACTACTTTCTACCAAAGGGTTAGCATATTCGAACCGCTAAAACCTCAAATAGCTAATTTCCTGTAAAGTTTCAATAGATATTCTTCAACAAGTTTAAGACATAAAAAAACCTTTCAAAATTATAAAAATTTGAAATCTAAAAAATTTAAACAAAAAATTCGAGCCAGAAATAATCTACAAAATTATCTTTTTTATATCTTTAGAAAGAACATAAAATTGATATGGCTAGAAAACTAACTAATATCAAAAATTATTCTGACTAAAGCCAGGAAATCAAAATACACAATAAGAGTTCTAAACAAAACTCAGTTTACTAAAGACAGTTTTATACTCTGATTTCCGGTGAAACAATGTTAAGAAACCAGGACGATGAGAGCCATTGATTAGCTAGCTAGGAGTCGGGTGGGGGAGTTCATGTACATGCTCTATTATTATAGACTCTCAAAATACTAACATTTATATATCATTGAATGAAACGAATTAATAACTAGAAGAAAAAAACAAACAAAACCCCTTTATCTAGTTATATTAAAACTTTACTCTAAAGTATAGTTGATTTTCTTTAATATTACCAAAAATTTATTTATGCGATCCTGATGTTGTAGGATACACATGCCTCAAAACCCTCTCCATCCTTAGTTCTAGTGGCATATATTTGTTTTCTAGAACCCCTAAACTAAATTTAATTAAAATGTTCTCACATTACAAACAATTAAGAAGACCAAAACTTTACAATTTTACACATTCATTGTGAAATATTTATTCCGAAACAAATTTCGCATTGTAGATAATTAAATTTTTTTAAATTTTAAAGGTTACACAATGTTTATTAAAATTCAAATTTCATATTAACTTCTTATTAATATTAAAACAAATTTTTTTTTTAAGATTTTAACAATTAACAATGTGTAGGTTAGGTTAGCAGGCTGTCCCTTGCAGTTCGCATTAGGGGCACACTTGGGTCCATTTTGTGATCCCTTTGTGGTACCTGAAAAGAGAAAGAAAATGGTCGGCGTATTATTACACTTCGACCCATCTACTCTGGTTTCCTATCCAAACCATTTTGTCGCACGAATAATAGAGTCTATCCTTCGGATGTCAGCCTCAGATAGATCCGTTAAATCGTGCATGACATTGGCTCCTAGCAGATTCGATCTATGCTCCGCTAGGGCAGGACACTGACAGAGG
>NW_025805799.1:0-1892 GCF_022045245.1 Lucilia cuprina
CTATAGTCTAGTCTATAGTCTAGTCTATAGTCTAGTCTATAGTCTAGTCTATAGTCTAGTCTATAGTCTAGTCTATAGTCTAGTCTATAAGCTAGTCTATAGTCTAGTTTATAGTCTTGTCTACAGTTTTATCTATAGTCCACGCTATGGTCTTGTCTATAGCTATAAAGCTTTCATGCGGTTTATGTTGACAAATTGTTTAATTAAATTTTAATATTTCAATTCCTTTCATGATAATGAAAGTTTTTGCTGGGATAATACCCCATTTTAATATGGAAAAAATTTCGCTTAATTGTTCTTTTTAATTATTATATTAAGTATGTATAAATATTAAAGTTCTTAATTATAAAAAAATAGTATATTGTTTTATAGACCTTTTATAAAATCAAATATTGTTAGTTTCTTAGGCTTTCAAATTAAGTTATAAAATTTATAATAATACAAAAACTCCTTTCATTTCCACAATACCTATTTGTGAAACAAAAACAATCTGTCAAATACCTTTAAGCACTTTAATTGTATTCAAATTCAAATTTCGAAAAAAAATGTTAAAATTAGGTTTAATATATTATTCTTATTTTTTCAATATATGATTATCACTACTAAAAACAAAAACCCATAAGAATGTATCTTTTATAAGCAATCAACATCATCATTTTCATCATCATCATAAGTACAGACCTACAATTTTTCATTCCTTTACAAGATTTTTGATATACATATGTATGTTTGTATAAATGTATATTGTATGTTTGTATATATAGTGATGTTTGTTATTATTATTAACTTTACTTTTTATTTTATTGTTATGTTTTTGTTGTATTTTCAATTCTACAAAATCATCATCATCATCTGGTTGCATTTTTGTTGTTTTTGTATGTAAGTTTCAGTTATTTTAATTTTTGTTTCTTTAAATATTATTGTTGTTTGCATATGGACAAGAGTCACAAAGAGAGTAGTAGTTGAATTTGTTTGGTCCGTCTGTCTTTAAAAAAGAAATAAGTGTATAAATATCTGTATGACTGTCTGGTTGTCTGTCCATTCGTCTGTCTGTCTGTCTGTCTGTCTGCCTGTGTGTATGAGTGAGTGTGTTTGTTAGTTTTGATGATTATATTTTACTGATATGACCACTTCAAGGAATTATAATAACAATAATAACAACAATCCGCAGAATTCCTTTTATTATATTTTTTCTCGGTTTGTTTTTAGATTTTAGATATCAGTATAACAACAACAGCAGCAACAACAACAAATACAACAATCATACAGTAAAACGTACGAATATTATGATGGCCTTTTCTTTAAAACACACACACACAACTACAGCCCTGAATAAAAACATATATCGTTTAGCAGGTTTCTAAAAGAATGTTTTCGTTAATGAAACGTTACATTAAAAATTTCTTGTAGGAATTTGCATTTTTTACAACCAAAACCGATTAGATTGTTGAGTCAAGTTTAAACAAGTTTAAAAATCTAGATTTGGAGGCATGAGGATAATTGTCAAACTCAACGTGATATCGTAAAGACATTGGCAGCAACTCAAGCTATTTTAAAAAGTTTGTGTGTTTTCAAATTTTGGACAATTTGCCTCCGAAGAAATTGAAAACAGAAGACATTGAAAGACCATTCTGCGTGAACGAAATACTGCCTAAAAGTAACCCTACACGTTGAAAGTCGTATGTATATCCTGGCCAACCAGCTGAATCTAAACCAAAGACAAGTATACATGGGGCATAGATAATGCTCTGTATATGGTGGGATAAAAGGGGGTGCTATTCTGTTCAGACAATCATCTGAAGCTATAATTGGATAGATAGATAGATAGATAGATAGATAGATAGATAGATAGATAGATAGATAGATAGATAGATAGATAGATAGATAGATAG
>NW_025805800.1:0-3010 GCF_022045245.1 Lucilia cuprina
TCTATAGTCTAGTCTATAGTCTAGTCTATAGTCTAGTCTATAGTCTAGTCTATAGTCTAGTCTATAGTCTAGTCTATAGTCTAGTCTATAGTCCAGTCTATAGTCCATCCTATAGTCCAGTCTATAGTACATCCTATAGTCTAGTCTAAAGTCTAGTCTATAGTCTAGTCTATAGTCTAGCCTATATTCTAGTCTATAGTCTAGTCTATAGTCTAGTCTATAGTCGAGTCTATAGTGTAGTCTATAGTCTAGTCTTTAGTCTAGTTTATATTCTAGTCTACAGTCTAGTCTATAGTCTAGTCTATAGTCTAGACTATAGTTTAATCTGTAGTCTAGTCTATAATCTAAAATTATTGCCTCTTTAATTGTTTTTTTTTTTGTTTTATAACAGTTTAGCCGTTAATTTTTATTACAAATTTTCAGTGTTAAAGTTTAAATTCCTTTTCTGTTTCTATTAAAATCAATTAAAATAGATTTTGTTATTTTATAAATAGATTGATTTAAAAATATTGTGCAATTTATTAGCAAAAGGTTAACAAATAGTAATCAATTATACAATAAATAAAAAAAAACGTTGCACGAAATACTAAAGAGTAAAGAAATAAGTTTAAAATATTGATAGATAAATTTTGTACATGAATACAAAATAAATATAGGCGAACTACATTAGTAGCTAGTTTTACGAGAGAAATGAAGAGAAATTTTATAAAAATAATAAAAAATATATAATTTTATAAAACAAATTCTATAAACGAGCTGTAGGCGTTGCTTTGTTTACTTTTTGGTAAACTGTTTAGTCATTTAGTAATGAATAGCAACAAATAATTATAAGAAGAAGCAATATTTACATTTGCACTCTCTCATACTCTTTAGAAAACCCGTTAGCTTAGACTCAGATGTAAACAAATGTTAAACCATTCATTCAAATTTCCTTTTCTGTGTTGTTTACACTTTTACTTATATATAAATAAAGGAATGAATGAAAATAAATTTAAAAATATTTTTGCATGTTGTGTTTATTAAAAGAAAAATTACATTCCGCTGTTGTTATTTTATTTAACATGCACACACTGTGCTCTTATTGATGTTGTTTGTTTTTTTGCGAATTTTGCAAAAAAAAAAAAGAAGGCGACAAAATCAATATTAATCTAAGCTGGAATGATTTCAATGATGATGATGATGAAATCGTTGAGAATATATCATCATGATTTGCAGGCGAAATCTAGGCAACACATATAGACACATTCATACATATCATACATATGTATGTATTAATGTTTATGTGTATATTTAGGACATCATTGAAAACATGAGTGTTATGTGAAATGTAACGGTTTATAAGTGAGTGTATGAGCAATGTCAAGGTCATTGAAAATGCTATGACACACACACACATTATAAACTTGTATTGAGACTTGATTAAAATTTTCTGCTTTTTTGTCGTTACTGTTATTGTTTACTTGTTTTCTCAAAAAAAAAAAAAAGCGATTTCGTAATTTCAAAAGGAAATAACAATGTTAGCAATTGTTGTTTGTTCTTTTTAACGAACATGCAATAATTCTCTTCGAAAATTGCGAAATATTATTAAGTGTGGGGTGTTGGGTCAGTTTGTTTTTGTATGTAGGTATTATTGTTGTAGAATTTGCATGTCAATTTTATTTCAACAATAGACCTTTTTTCATAAAAATTTATTGCTTTTATTTTATTTTTGTTTTGTTCTATTCAATTTGTCTATTTTTAGTTGTTGTGTATTAAATGGAAAGCCTATTGTTTATTACTTTATAATTAATTTTTATACCTATAAATGTAAATGTTTTTGGTTGTTTTCGTTTAAATTTGTATGCACGATGATGATGCCATTTTTCACATGTGGTGAGAGTTTCCTTTATGAAAAAAATTAATGTGGGAAATGGAAATTTTGTAAGCAATAGAATGGAAAATTGGAATAAATCTTAAATAATAGACCACATAAACTAAATGAAAAACTAGAACTAGAAACTAAACTATAGACTAAACTAGTAGACAAAACTACGGACTATATAGATTATAGACTATAGACAACACTATAGACTAGACTATAGGCTTCACTATAGACTAGACTATAGATTAGACTATAGACTAGACTATAGACTAGACTATAGACTAGACTATAGACTAGACTATAGACTAGACTATAGACTAGACTATAGACTAGACTATAGACTAGACTATAGACTAGACTATAGACTAGACGATAGACTAGACTATAGACTAGACTAAAGACTAGACTATAGACTAGACTATAGACTAGACTATAGACTAGACTAAAGACTAGACTATAGACTAGACTATAGACTAGACTATAGACTAGACTATAGTGTTGACTATAGACTAGACTATAGAGTTGACTATAGACTAGACTATAGACTAGACTATAGACTAGACTATAGACTAGACTATAGACTAGACTATAGACTGGACTATAGACTAGACTAAAGACTAGACTATAGACTAGACTATAGACTAGACTATAGACTAGACCATATACCGGCGAATAGAGAGGCAGATAAAAAAATCACCACTACACACACTCTATTGGCATTTTTTCATTGAAATTGCACTGAAAAAAATATTTGGTTATTTTTAATTTTAAAGATTAAATTGCATTACTGTTAAATGCGAATATTTATAAACAATGTGTAATCAATGTACTTAAGAATGATAATTTCTTCACATAGAAACAACATTTCTAATTAAAATGTACAAAAAAAGTATGAAACAAGATTAACTTTTTTACTTTCATTGTTATGCATTCTAGAAAATTATTTAGAGTGTACGTTGTTTTTGTAAATTATGCTCTTGCTTTTGCAAGTTGTTTTTGTTTTTTCAAGTTGTGTTTGCAATTTCTTTAACCAAGCGACACCAACCTGCTTTGTTGAATGCTGTCAAGCAACTAAATAAAATATTTGTATTTTTGATGCTCTTGTTTAGAGGTTCGTATGCGATCGTGTTGTGTACATGTAATTTGCCG
>NW_025805801.1:0-5108 GCF_022045245.1 Lucilia cuprina
GTTTCAATTCCCACCAACCAACACGTAAGTAGAAATAAAATTCTCTATTTTATTTGTGTGCATAGTTCAATTCTGTTATTGAACAACTTTGTTAATTTCTTAACAAAGCAAAAACAAAAGCAACAAATCTCCAAAATAAGAGTTGGAATTTGTTTAATTTAGAATAATTACCTTATAATAAGATAATTTTCAGGAAGTCTGTATTAATATTCCAACTGCTGACTGGTATACTTCCAAAAATTGTAAAACGTTGGACTCTAAAATATTTTTGTAATTCTTCATAAATTTTATGATCAATCCTTCAAATTGTAAGAGTTATATTTTGGAACGCATTAATCCTTCAACAAAATAAATGAAAATAATGTTATAATTAATATTGAATATACATACTTTTGTATTTATTGAAATTACTTCTTATACTTTAGGAAGCAATAAAATAGGATTCTCTTATGTCCAATTTATAATTTAAACTGTCAGATCCATTTTTTACATTTTCTGCATTTTTAATGGAACCGCGTGATGAAATAAGACATATATAACTTACCAGATCCCTTTTTTTATATTTTAATTCGGTTAGAAGTATTTTAATAGGGGGTACATTATTAGCTACTACTTTCTAAAAAAATAAAATAATTAAAATTTAATTAATTAATTTATTGTTTTTAAACATTACCTTCCATGTACATTTTTTAAATAACTTGGAATTAAACCATCTATAAAGATTGGAAATTACGAGGCATGGATTTAAAATTATTTACAGTCACTAACACTAATACTGCAATACTATTTTGCTCTTTTCTAATTAAGGAGTTATACACATTCAAAAACTATCTACTTAGGTTTAATATCTTGGGAACGGCATGCTCAATATTAAGAATATTAGTATCATATGATAGGTCATAGAAAGACCTGGTGTTAATAACTAAAAAAGTACCTATAATTAGAATAATTAAATCCAAAGCTATATAAAAATTAATAAAATTGTATTTATTTAAAAAATAATTTATGTATAAAACAGTAGTATTAATTTCAATATAATGAAATCAATGTATTTTGTTTTTGTAAAATGTGTGCTCTCGTCTGACAATCGTCCAGAAGTAACTAAAATCCACACTTCCAGATGAATAAAATACAACATTAATGTGAACACTCTTCAAACTGTCTTCCAGAAGTGACATAAACATACAAATCAAGATGATACAAATTAGGAAACAATGTATTTTGTTATTGTAAAATGTGTGTTCTCATCCAACTCTCATACAGAAGTCACTAAAACGTATACTTCCCGATGAAAAAAGTTCAACAGTCATGTTTTTTTGTTTAAGCAAAATGGATGCACTCTTCTAACTATCATCCGGAAGTAACTTAAAAGTGTATTTCTAGAAGACGAAAATTCGAAATCATTGTATTTTGTTTTTGTAAAATGTGCGTTCTCGTCTGACAATCGTGCAGAAGTGTTTCTGACGTGGCGTCTGGGGTGATGCGCAATAGTTTTGTCTTCTAAATATTTGAAGGGTTTTGTCATCTAAATGTTTGAAGGGGATGTATGACCGAAACTAACACATACAAAATTATTTTACTAACACACTTGCAACATTTTTCTTTAAAAATTGCTAAAAAAAATAGTTAATGGATAATTCCATCAATAATGACTTTCAAATGACCGGTAAAATGACTGTTGATGTACACAATGTGTGATAAAGGGTTTCATTTGCATATGAAAGAGTGTAACAACTACATTTGACTGTTACTGTGTTTTTCGTCGTATAAATTAATTATTTCCGTGAAAGCCAAAGATCAAAAAGCGAAAAATTAAAAAATTTAAAATTAAAATTATTAAAAGTAAAGAGATTTATTATAAACTGAATTTAAAAACGGTGCAGGAAGTGGACCCAGCGGTAAAAATACACATTATGTACTCGCTTTTCTAAGCAGTATTTCGTGGCAGTCAGTGGTGATGCTTTCACTTATTCTTCCACTTAGATTTAACATAAAAGTGTCCTAGGCTGTCCATCGATGTGCTAAGACTGTGACTAAGACAAATTAAAATTTCACTTACAAAATGTGTGGAGTTCTAAGCGAAGTTAATGAGACGCCTATAAACGCTTGCAAATAATAATGTAATGTATGTAGATTACAGCTGTATTTGCATTTGTAAGTTACATGTGGTACTGTGCACATTGAATTATTAATAAAAATAGTTTGTTTTATATTTTTATTAATTTAAAAGTTTAAAAATAAATAAGAAAATGAAAATGTTTATGAATTCAATTCAAATAAAATTCAATGGAAAAGTATGTTATCCAATCCAAATTGCATGTAATCCAAAATTAAATTGATAAAAAAAGAATAATAGATATGGACATTTTTATGTGTTTTTAACATTAATTTTGCTTTTTTTTCTTTGGATTTTTTTTGAAAAAGATCTATTTTTATAAATTTTGAAACAGTGTTGCATTTCCTTTTTAAATAATTGAATGGTATAGCTATCTTCCTTTAGAGCTTCTGTAAAGGAAAATAGGAAATTACAAGAATATATTTAAATGAGGAAGTGTAAAATAAGCTTACCGTAAATTACATCATGCAGCGACTGGAACTCTTTAACCCCCTCTTGCCATTCAATCCATCATAATTTAATGACAGATATACATCTTTATTCAATAATCTATATATTTTAGGATATTAGTATTTTTAATAATTCGTCACAACACTTTCTCACTGGATTATATTTGTTGTACCAGGCACTTAATTTTTCCGTTATGGACGAGGAGTTGGTCGATTGGGTTTCAAAGAAATTAATATTTATTATTAACACTTGTATTATTTTCATTCCCTTTTTCTTCTATTGTCCCTTTTTTTCTTATTTACCAAACGCCTTAAATTTCTGGACGAAAAACCTTCCATTTTTTATTAAATATTTTCACCTTTTAAAAAACGTCACTTCTAATACAAAACTTCTTTGAACATAAACATTTATTTTGTTTTCCATTTCTTTTATGTATACAACAAAAAAAATAAACGGTTCTTTATTATTGTTTTTTTTTAATAAAAACAACATTAAAAAAATCAGCTGTGTCCCTGCTTAAATCGTAACGTAAGTTAAAATTTAAGTTGATGATGTGTTGGATTACGCATAGATTGCACTATAAGTACTTAGATTGCTCGCTTAGAGTATCATACTCACTTCATCGCATATTATCTAAGTACTTTGTTTCGTTTACCGCTGGGGAGCTGAGAATATACTCTTCGGAGTTTATTCTATCTGTGGTAATATGAATACATATTTACTTTTAATTTTTATATTTCAATATTTATATGTATTTCTTTATAGACAATTTTTTTCCACAAATTAAAAGGAGCATAAGAGGATTTTACATTCTGTGAGGTATGTAAAATGGTAAAATGATAGTTAATTTATGTATATGCTTACTATGTATATTAATAAAATTAAAAAATATATATCTTAAAATGTTAATAAATTGTGTTTTATTATAAACTAGCTATACCCAGTGTGCTTCGCTACCCTCATCGTAATGGAATAAAATAAATATCATTATTGTAAATGTATATATATCTGCAATATCAAAAATTCCCCTTTTAGAGAACTCTTTAAGTTTGATTTTATGATTCTAGTCTCAATATTACAGAAAATTAGAAAAAAGTATTAGTAAAAGAACAAAAAAGTACCAATTTTCGTTCAATTGGGATACTGCGTGTTTAATTTTATGTTTATATATTCAATATTTTAGAAAGCTCTAAAAGTACCAGTACCAGTGAAGTACGAAAAAAGTACCAAAGGACCTATTTTATTTAATTTCATGTTCCTAAGTTCAATATTAAAGAAAATTCAAAAAGTACCAGGAAATATTCCAGTTTAAATTTTCATTTACTCAAGTCCCTGATTGCTTTTAATGATTCTAATTAACTCCGGGCTCCACATGCTTAATTTCATGTTTCTAGGATCAATATTATAAAAAACACAAAAAGTACCTTTTGAAGAACGAAAAAGTACCCTTTATAGGTTCTCACTTAATCCAGGCTCTAAACGCTTAATTTCATGTTTCTAGGTCCAATATTATAGAAAATTCAAAATGTACCTTTTAAAGAACGGAAAAGTACCAAAAAGTCCCCTTTTATAGGTCCTCACTTAATCCGGGCTCTACATGCTTAATTTCACGTTTCCAGGTTCAATATTATACAAAAATCCAAAAAGTACCTTTTGAAGAACGAAAAGGTTTCAAAAAGTCCCCTTTTATATGTTCTCACTTAATCCATACTCTACATACTTAATTTCATGTTTTTAGGTTCAATATTATAAAAAATTCAAAAAGTACCTTTTGATGAACGAAAACTCCTCTTTTATATATTCTCATTTACTCCGGGCTCTACATGCTTAATTTCATGTTTCTAGGTTAAATTTTATAGAAAACTCAAAAAGTACCTTTTGTAGAACGAAACAGTACCAAAAAGTCTCCTTTTATAGATTCTCATTTACTCCGGGCTCTACATGCTTAATTTCATGTTTCTAGGTTCAATATTATACAAAAATCCAAAAAGTACCTTTTGAAGAACGAAAAAGTACCAAAAGTCCCCTTTTATAGGTTCGCACTTAATCCATCCTCTACATACTTAATTTCATGTTTCTATGTTCAATATTATAGGAAATTCAAAAAGTACCTTTTGAAGAACGAAAAAGTACCAAAAGTCCCCTTTTATAGATTCTCATTTACTCCGGGCTCTACATGCTTAATTTCATGTTTCTAGGTTAAATTTTATAGAAAACTCAAAAAGTACCTTTTCTAGAACGAAACAGTACCAAAAAGTCTCCTTTTATAGATTCTCATTTACTCCGGGCTCTACATGCTTAATTTCATGTTTCTAGGTTCAATATTATACAAAAATCCAAAAAGTACCTTTTGAAGAACGAAAAAGTACCAAAAGTCCCCTTTTATAGGTTCTCACTTAATCCATCCTCTACATACTTAATTTTATGTGTCTATGGTTCAATATTATAGGAAATTCAAAAAGTACCTTTTGAAGAACAAAAAATACCAAAAAGTCCCCTTTTATAGATTCTCATAAAAAGTACCTTTTGTAGAACGAAACAG
>NW_025805802.1:0-2047 GCF_022045245.1 Lucilia cuprina
ATCTTTTTATTGCATTATAGTTGCCATTTGTTTTGGTATATAATTTGTTGCATAATATATTTTTAGAAAGTGGCTAATTGGATAGATCGGTAGAATTATTTTCACAGCCTTAAAAACGCGGTATTTTAAGGTTCCGATATGGCTGCAAATAACTTTGACAGTTTTCACGCTATGACAGTCATCTAGGCATCATTTTAAAGCATTATGATTGCACTTTAATATGGTATATCATTTGTAGCATAATGTGTGTTTTTACAAGTTGGTCAATTTGATAGATCGGTAGAATGTTTGTTCTATGTTTAATAAACGCAGTAATCTGAAGTTTCGATATGGTTGCAATTAACTTTGGCAGTTTTCGTGCTAGGACAGTCGTTTATACACCATTATAAAGCATTAAAATTGCCATTTGTTTTGGTATATAATTTATTACATAATGTATTTTTAGAAAATGGCCAATTGGATAGATCGGTAGAATTATTTTCCCAGGTTTAAAAAGGCGGTAATTGGAAGTTCCGATATGGTTGTGAATAACTTTGACAGTTTTCATGTTATAACAGTCATTTATGCATCATTTTAAAGCATTATGATTGCACTTTAATTTGGTATATCATTTGTGGCATAATCCGTTCGTCTAAAAAATGGTCAATTTGAAGGATCGGTAGAATTGTTGTTCTATGTTTAAAAACGCTGTGATTTGAGGTTCCGATATGGTCGCAAATAACTTTGACAGTTTTCATGCCAGGACAATCGTTTATGCATCATTTTAAAGCATTACAGTTGCACTTTGTTTTAGTGTACAATTTGTGGCATAATGAATTTTTACAAAAATTGGATAGATTTATTTATTGGTACAGGTTTGGAAATGCGGTAATTTAAGGCTCCGCTATTGTTGCAAATATCTTTTATAGTTTTCATGTTATAGCAGTCGCTTATATATCTTTTTATTGCATTATAGTTGCCATTTGTTTTGGTATATAATTTGTTGCATAATATATTTTTAGAAAATGGCCAATTGGATATATCGGTAGAATTATTTTCACAGCTTTCAAAACGCGGTAGTTTGAGGTTCCGATATGGCAGTTTTCACGCTATGACAGTCATTTATGAAACATTTTAAAGCATTATGATTGCACTTCAATATGGTATATCATTTGTAGCATAATGTGTATTTTTAGAAATTATTCAATTTGATAGATCGGTATAATTATTCCGCTATGGTTGCAATTAAATTTGGCAGTTTTCGTGCACCATTTTAAAGCATTAAAATTGCCATTTGTTTTATTATATAATTTATTGCATAATGTATTTTTAGAAAATGGCCAATTGGATAGATCGGTAGAATTATATCCCAGGTTTAAGAAGGCTGTAGTTTGAGGTTCCGATATGGTTGTGAATAACTTTAACAGTTTTCATGCTATGACAGTCATTTATGCATCATTTTAAAGCATTATGTTGCACTTTAAATTGGTATATCATTTGTGGGATAATGTTCAATTCGAAGGATCGGTAGAATTGTTTTTCTATGTTTAAAAACGCTGTGATTTCAGGTTCCCATATGGTTGCAAATAACATTGACAGTTTTCATGCCAGGACAATCGTTTATGCATCATTTTAAAGCACTACAGTTGAACTTTGTTTTGGTGTATAATTTGTGGCATAATGAGTTTTACAAAAATTGATTGCATTATGATTGCACTTTAATTTGGTATATCATTTGTGGCATAATGTGTTCGTCTAAAAAATGGTCAATTTGAAGGATCGGTAGAATTGTTGTTCTATGTTTAAAAATGCTGAGATTTGAGGTTCCGATATGGTTACAAATAACTTTGACAGTTTTCATGCCAGGACAATCGTTTATGCATTATTTTAAAGTATTACAGTTGCACTTTGTTTTGGTGTATAATTTGTGGCATAATTAATTTTTAGAAAAATTGGAGATATCGGTATATTTATTGGTACAGGTTTGGAAGTGCGGTAATTTAAGGCTCCGATATGGTTGCAAATATCTTTTATAGTTTTCATGTTATAGCAGTCGTTTATATATCTT
>NW_025805803.1:0-1138 GCF_022045245.1 Lucilia cuprina
GCAAAAGAAATATAATAAGGGAAATTTTCCACAAAAAATAAATTAAAAGGTTAAATGAAATAAAAAATTAAAAAAAAATACTCAAACGACAGCGTAACTAAAGATGGTCTAGTTACAAAACGAAATTTGAAGCGTTTATTACTGTATAGGGGTCCACAAAGGATGTCAGTAAAATAATTATAATTTAAATTACTAAAAATATACACTTACAAAGACACTTGTACATTTTTTCATAACATTACTCTAATGCTAAGCTAAATGTGTTTTACAAAGTATCACATTTCAAGGATAATTTACTAAGTAAACAAATTCATATACAGGGACACAACTAACGACCGACAGACAGACAGACAATCAGATAGATAAAGTTTTTCACTTAAGAACATAGACCAGCTAAACAATATTAACGTACTGAAAAAGAAACACACACACAACTACAATTAAACTATTATTTAGTCTTTTACATCGTCATTATATATACATACATATGTATATATGTGACTAGTTGGTTTTGTGTGTCAAAAGGACTTTCTCTGCATAAAACTTAAATAAATAGTAAAGAGTTCTGGATACGTGTTTCTTTGTGTCTTAGATAATTAAAGCCATATGGAATTATTATCATAATCATCATTACGTTATGGATAATAAAAAATATTATAATGTTGACAACGAATAATGATTATTTACTTAAAATTATAGTATAAAGGATATTTGTAATACAAATGTTGAATGTTGGGAATATTAAAGGAATATGAGTGTAATAATGAAAAGAAATTTGAACTAGATTTTATTATAATAGAAATAATTTTTATTATATTAAGGGTTTAAATTTAGAAAATCTAATTAAAATGAAATAATTAATAATACTCATACGTCCAGGGGGATGTATCTATTTAGGTTCGATATTTAATTAGATTAAACTCAGATGTTGTTTATAATTAAGAAATATATAGTTGTAGTTCTGTTCTAGTTCTGTTCTAGTTCTGTTCTAGATCTGTACTAGTTCTGCACTAGTTCTGTACTAGTTCTGTACTAGTTCTGTTCTAGTTCTGTACTAGTTCAGTTCTAGATCTGTACTAGTTCTGTTCTAGTTCTGTTCTAGTTCTACTTCTGTTCTAGTTCTGTTCTAGTTCTGTTC
>NW_025805804.1:0-1235 GCF_022045245.1 Lucilia cuprina
CTATCTATCTATCTATCTATCTATCTATCTATCTATCTATCTATCTATCTATCTATCTATCTATCTATCTATCCATCTATCTTTCTATTTATCTATCTATTTGTGTTCTATTTAAAAATTTAATTCAAAGTCGTTTGGATTCAGAAATTAAACCTTTAAATTATTTTACTAAAACCTTAAAATACAGCAGATATACATATGTTTGTACACAAATAAGTAATAAATGTGTTAGTATATATACATACATATAAACAAAATCAAAACTATTGTTATTATTTCCTAAGACATTCTTCTCTACATATCCCCCTCCTTCCTGCACTAAAAAACACAAATTCTTACACAAAATTATATTCACACATCGCTCGACTTTGCACACATTCCTTTAAGTATTCGTTTCTGTGTGAGTGTGTAAATAGATATGAGTCTGTCTTAGTCGTCTTAACGTCTTTTACGATATTGGTATATTTTAACAATTTTGAAGTCTTTTAGCTTTTACTATTTTCTTCAGGTTTATTTGTTTGGGAGCATACAATTTTCAAGTTATTTAAAATTTATTGGCATAAACCAATATAATCACATTTTTATTGTTAACATATGCTACAATAGAGACACACATTTATATTTGTAAAAGAGAGAGATTTATTTATTAGTTATTCTTTTTTAAATAATAATATTTATAATAAAATTTATTTGATTTTATTTGGGATAGTTCATGACGTATTTATAAGTGTGAATGTATGCCTATTGTGCATAAAAAGGTAGGGAGAATGAGCCAATCAATAAGTTAAGTATGTTTAAAAAAGTTAATAATTTAGGTTACCACATGTTTAACAAATAAAATAAAAAATACTTTAAAATTTAGACGTTTAGATTATATACAAAGTACAGACTTTTATAAATAATTTTCTATATATCTGATGCATTTTAATTTTAATTTATTATATTGTCTTCAAAATCTTTGACTTTGAGTTGAGTTCAAAACTGTGTTTTTATCATCTTTAAAAATATTTTAATTTACATAAATATAAAATGTCAAAAAGCATAAAAATTTTATACTTTGGACATAAAATTGTCATTCAGTCTCATCTACAGTGGAATAGAAATTGAAAATTTCTGTTCTAGTTCTGTCTAGTTCTGTTCTAGTTCTGTTCTAGTTCTGTTCTAGTTCTGTTCTAGTTCAGTTCTAGTTCTGTTCTAGTTCTGTTCTAGTTCTGTTCTAGTTCTGTTCTAGTTCT
>NW_025805805.1:0-3337 GCF_022045245.1 Lucilia cuprina
AGTTCTAGTTCAGTTCTAGTTCAGTTCTAGTTCAGTTCTAGTTCAGTTCTAGTTTAGTTCTAGTTCAGTTCTAGTTCAGTTCTAGTTCAGTTCTAGTTCAGTTCTAATACAAATATATTTCACTTTGATTTAAAAAAATAAATTTTTTTTATCAAAATATTCTTATGTTTTTATTAAAAATATATTTTTTTTTGTGAAAACCCATTTGCTACTCTAAATTCGAAAAAAATACTAGCGATCAAATTACTCATTACTATTTTAATGACATTATATTTTTTGTTAAAACAACAAAAATTATTATATATTTCTTATTACATACATACGTCTTTATATGCTGTTGTTGTTTTTTTATTTCACAACAAAACGCGTTTACTTTTCTCCCACATTTTGTCTGCATATTTTTTTCTTGCTTTCCTTATTTTGTTCTATCAATAATTACAACAACGTATTTATGCTCTGTTAATATATTCCCTTCTTTGCACGCTTTTTTGAAAACATTTTGTTTTCTTTGGTCTGCTTACGAATGGCCCTGGAATCAAGAAAACAGCAAAACATTCCTAATAATAATGACTCTCAAATTGTTTACAAATTACATATTTTTACAAAATACTTTTTCTTTAATTTCGTAAACAATTTTCCTTAATATTTTTATAAACAATTATAGTTTAACATTTGTTTAATATTTTACGACAAAAATATTTAAATATTAACAATTAATTAACGTTTTAGTTTTATTTAAACATAATTATTAACACTAAACAATAAACCAAAGCATCACTTGTTGCAGTTGTTGTTCTTGTTATAATTCGCTCTTTAAGTTGAATACTAATAATAAGAACAACAACGACAAAAAATGAGAAAAACTCCAAGCAATTGTTGTTTTAGTTATTTGACTTTTTCTTTAGTTTTGTAAAAAATTCTAAAGTGTTCGGTTGTTTAAAGTTAAATAGTACGATTAAATTAAATCTTACGTTTTAATTAATTGTTTAAATTAAATTATTTTTATTGGACAATGTTAATTATTTGTTTTATAAAAGCTTATTTATAAAAAAGTGATAAATTATTTGGTAAAAAAGTGATAGAAATTTGTAAAAAAAATCTATGCAATTTGGTTAGTGGAAGCGCCGGTCTGTTGTTTTCTTTTGTCGGGCTTTTCGTTTGGTGGATAAAAAGTGAGGTGAGCTAAACAAAACGTATGTTAAAAGTAGTTTGTTTTAAGAAGTGCTGTAAAAATGTGAGGGGAAAAGGTGTAATGTCAAAAGAGTTGGTAAGAGATTTGCAAGCTGTGAAAAAAGTATTTGTTGAAGAGAGGGAGGTGAAAAAATATAGTGGGGTGGAACAAAAATCGTTGTTATTGTTCTTAAATAAATAAGAAGAATGCAGTCATGATGATGTGAGAAATGTATGTTTGTAAATTTGACCATATTTTGCATGCTTTGATAAATTAGCAACAACAACAACACTGTGAATTAGAAAAACAGATACACATGTGTGTTTGGATGTATTTAGTATTATTACGCTGTTTTGTATGTTTGGATGTCTGTTGACTTCATTGAGTGTTGTATTTTGTTTTTTGTGGATTATATTCGTATATTTGGGTCTGTTGGTTTCATTGCCTTGCGTATTATGTTTTTGTTTTTTTGTGTATTTCGTTTCGTATGTTTGGACGACTGTTTTGGTTTCATTGCCTTGTGTATTTTATTTCGTTTATCGTTTTTGTTGTTGCTTTTGTTTTGATATTACTGAAGTTGGAAAAATGAAATAAATTTAAATTTTATAAAACATATGTTTTATAAATACACAATGGTGAAAAGAATATAAAATTCGGCCAAGGGCGGAGTTAGACTTCTTTCTTATTTTCCCAATAAATTTGTTGAATTAATAGCTAATTTGACACTGATGGCAACAGTGCAGTCATATCACCCTATTTAGGACTAAAATTTCTTCCTTTAAAGGTATTTAATAGAAATGGGAAATTGTTCAATATATCTTCAGTTTATATTCAACACTATATTAGTTGAGTTACAGTTCAGTTTTAGTTCAGAACCCATAAAAGGTACTTTTTGAATTTTCTATAATATTGAACCTAGTAGAAATATGAAATTAAGTACAGTGGACGTCCAATAGTACGTACCCTCTTTATTACGAATGTCCAATAATATGAATGGCAAAATTGTTACATTGTCTACTCTATAGTACGAATAAAGTTAAAATTTTTCTGTTCGATAGTACGAATAACGCATTTTTATGGGAATTTTGGTTTTATTTGCGTATGAATGAAGTTTTTATTTTCTTTTTATTTTATGATCTCGATATCATTCACCTTTAGCTCAGTAATTTTGAAGTTTTTAGTATTTATTACAAATGTTTTGTGTTTTTAAAAGTCCTATACACACAATTTACTGTATGTATATTTACAAATCAACAATTATTCAGTGTAATTTATTTATTTTCTTGTAATTTCGATGACCAAAGAGAAGAAATTAAATTTAATGATACCGCCAATGAGAACAATATTGAAGCTTCAAAAGCGCTGTTATTGAAAAGGTCGTAGGAATCATTTTGCAAAGTAATAAACAACAATGTTTAATTATGGATTTTCTAATAAGTAAAATGTTATTTATATAGGTATGTATGAACTGTCAATTTTGAAAGTAGTATGATTCCACATTCCAATGGGATTAAGCATTATTATATGTGATCCTTTAACTATTCCAATTTTTTAAGAGAAAATTTTAAATTAGAGAATTGTTTTTGAAAGTATATTCCATTCAAGTTTCAAATTAAAGTTTAATGTAATCTGAACATGTTTTATACATTTTGGAACAGATATGTACATGCAAATTGTCTTTGGCACACATATTTTTAAAAAACATTTAAAACCTTTTTTAAAAATTTAAAACCTTCTATATCTCATTTCAACCATTGGACTCACGATACTTTTATTAACAATTCGTATACGTAAATATAAGCCTTTTATGCCTGTTTATTTACAAGAAATTTGAAATAATACATATTTATTATATTTTGTTTCGTTATGTAATTTTTCATGAAAAATGAAACAAAAATAAATAAAATCCTATATTTTATGTGTTTTATTTGAATTTAAACATACAAAATGTGTTGTTCAATAATACGAATTTTTCGGTACTACGAAAGGGCCTGACATTATATAATTCGTACTAGTGGACGTCCACTGTATGTAGAAACTGAATTAGGTGAGAACCCAGACGGTGTGAAGATAAATATGTCGAATATATACGTTCCACACCTCTGTTAAATACATTCCACTTGCTGTTAAAATACGTTCCACACATTCCACACGTTAAATTTAATA
>NW_025805806.1:0-2555 GCF_022045245.1 Lucilia cuprina
TAAATGACTGTCATAGCGTGAAAACTGTCAATGTTATTTGTAGCCATATCGGAACCTCAAAATACCGCGTTTTTAAAGCTGTGAAAATAATTATACCGATCTACCCAACTGA
Organism: Lucilia cuprina; assembly: GCF_022045245.1. Lineage (NCBI taxonomy): Eukaryota > Metazoa > Arthropoda > Insecta > Diptera > Calliphoridae > Lucilia > Lucilia cuprina. The sequence goes on from NW_025805806.1 coordinate 113, forward strand.
CCATTTTCTAAAAATATTATTACCCAAAACAAACGGCAATTTTAATGCTTTAAAATGGTGGATAATCGACTGTCCTAGCAAGAAAACTGCCAAAGTTAATTGCAACCATAGCGGAACCTCAGATTACTGCGTTTATTATACAGAGAACAATAATTCTACCGATCTATCAAATTGACCAATTTGTAAAAACACACATTATGCTACAAATGATATAACATATTAAAGTACAATCGCAATGCTTTAAAATGGTGCATAATCGACCTTCCTATCACGAAAACTGCCAAAGTTAATTGCAACCATAGCGCACCCTCAGATTACTGCGTTTATTAAACATAGAACCACAATTCTACCGATCTATCAAATTGACCAATTTGTAAAAACACACATTATGCTACAAATGATATATTAATGACATATTAAAGTACAATCATAGTGCTTTAAAATGATGCATAAATGACTGTCATAGCATGAAAACTGTCAAAGTTATTCACAACCATATCGGAACTTCAAATTACCGCCTTTTTAAACCTTGGAAAATAATTCTATCGATCTATCCAATTAGCCATTTTCTAAAAATACATTATGCAATAAATTATATACCAAAACAAATTGCAATTCTAAGGCTTTAAAATGGTGTATAAACGACTGTCCTAGCACGAAAACTGCCAAAGTTAATTGCAACCATAGCGAAACCTCAGATTACTGCGTTTATTATACATAGAACAATAATTATACCGATCTATCAAATTGAATAATTTCTAAAAATATACATTATGCTACAAATGATATACCATATTGAAGTGCAATCATAATGCTTTAAAATGATTCATAAATTACTGTTATAGAGTGAAAACTGTCAATGTTATTTGCAGCCATATCGGAACATTAAAGTACCGCGTTTTTAAAGCTGTGAAAATAATTCTACCGATCTATCCAATTGGCAATTTTCTAAAAATACATTATGCAATAAATTATATACCAGAACAAATGGCAATTTTAATGCTTTAAAATGGTGCATAAACGACTGTCCTAGCACGAAAACTGCCAAAGTTAATTGCAACCATATCGGAACCTCAGATTACTGCGGTTATTAAACATAGAACAATAATTCTACCGATCTATCAAATTGACCAATTTCTAAAAATACACATTATGCTACAAATGATATACCATATTAAAGTGCAATCATAATGCTTTAAAACGATGCCTTAATGACTGTCATAGCGTGAAAACTGTCAATGTTATTTGTAGCCATATCGGAACCTCAAAATACCGCGTTTTTAAAGCTGTGAAAATAACTATACCGATCTACCCAATTGACCATTTTCTAAAAATATTATTTACCAAAACAAACGGCAATTTTAATGCTTTAAAATGGTGGATAATCGACTGTCCTAGCAAGAAAACTGCCAAAGTTAATTGCAACCATAGCGCACCCTCAGATTACTGCGTTTATTAAACATAGAACCATAATTCTACCGATCTATCAAATTGACCAATTTGTAAAAACACACATTATGCTACAAATGATATATTAATGACATATTAAAGTACAATCATAATGCATTAAAATGATGCATAAATGACTGTCATAGCATGAAAACTGTCAAAGTTATTCACAACCATATCGGAGCTTCAAATTACCGCCTTTTTAAACCTGGGAAAATAATTCTATCGATCTATCCAATTAGCCATTTTCTAAAAATACATTATGCAATAAATTATATACCAAAACAAATGGCAATTTTAATGCTTTAAAATGGAGCATAATCGACTGTCCTAGCACGTTAACTGCCAAAGTTAGTTGCAACCATATAGGAACCTCAGATTACTGCGTTTATTACACATAGAACAATAGTTCTACCGAACTATCAAATTGACCAATTTGTAAAAACACACATTTGCTACAAATTATATACCATATTAAAGTGCAATCATAATGCTTTAAAATGATACCTAAATGACTGTCATAGCGTGAAAACTGTCAATGTTATTTGCAGTCATATCGGAACCTTAAAATACCGCGTTTTTAAAGCTGTGAAAATAATTCTACCGATCTATCCTACTGGCCATTTTCTAAAAATATATTATGCAATAAATTATATACCAAAACAAACGGCAATTTTAATGCTTTAAAATGGTGCATAAACGACTGTCCTAGCACGAAAACTGCCAAAGTTAATTGCAAGCATAGCGGAACCTCAGATTACTGCGTTTATTAAACATAGAACAATAATTCTACCAATCTATCAAATTGACCAATTTCTAAAAATACACATTATGCTACAAATGATATACCATATTAAAGTACAATCATAATGCTTAAAAATGATGTCTAAATGACTGTCATAGCGTGAAAACTGTCAATGTTATTTGCAGCCATATCAGAACCTCAAATCACAGTGTTTTTAAAGCTGTGAAAATAATTATACCGATCTATCCA
>NW_025805807.1:0-2571 GCF_022045245.1 Lucilia cuprina
AACAATATCAAAATTAAAAAAATATGTGGATAATGTATGAAAAACGATTTACAAACACTGAATTGCAATAATTTTACCAACAAATTACTTAAGTTTTGTACTTATTTTTAAATTTTTTTGAGAAATCGTACACTATACGTTAAATCAAAGATTTCATAAACATAACTCATAGTAAAATCAATTAATTTCAAAAAAACTGTACATTTTTAGCAACAATTTTAATTTAGAAATATTTGATTTTATCATGTACTTTTTCATACAAAATATGATGTATTTAAGTAAGATATATGTATTTACAAATTTTTGAATTTGTAGAAAAAACTATACAATATCAGGTACCTTGTTAGAATTTTTTTAAGTAAGATATATGTATTTACAAATTTTCGAAATATTTGATTTTATAATGTAAATATCAACAATATCAAAATTAAAAAAATATGTGGATAATGTATGAAAAACGATTTACAAACACTGAATTGCAATAATTTTACCAACAAATTAATTAAGTTTTGTACTTATTTTAAAGTTTTTTTGGGAAATCGTACACTATACGTTAAATCAAAGATTTCATAAACATAAATAATAGTAAAATCAATTAATTTAAAAAAAACTACATTTTTAGCAAACATTTTAATTTCGAAATATTTGATTTTATCATGTACTTTTTCATACAAAATATGATGTATTTAAGTAAGATATATGTATTTACAAATTTTCGAATTTTCAGAAAAAACTATACAATATCAGGTACCTTGTTAGATTTTTTTCTTTCGAAATATTTGATTTTATAATGTAAATATCAAAATTAAAAAATGGATAATGTATGAAAAACGATATCAACAATATCAAAATTAAAAAAATATGTGGATAATGTATGAAAAACGATTACAAACATTGAATTGCAATTATTTTTACCGTATAGATATATTTGCTAATTTTATCAACAAATTACTTAATTTTTGTACTTATTTTAGAGTTTTTTGGAAATCGTACACTATACTTAAAGTATAAATTGTATAGTAGATACAACACATTCGAATGTTGGAATTGTTTATATTTTCATTTATGCTACCCACTTTTAATATCATTACTTATTTGTTTGACTTATTCTAGAGTTTTGCTACTTTTTTATACAAAATATGATATATTTAAGTAGATATATGTATTTACAAAATTAAAAAAATATGTGAATAATGTATGAAAAACGATTTACAAACACTGAATTGCAATTATTTGTACCGTATAGATATATTTTCTAATTTTATCAATAAATTACTTAATTTTTGTACTTATTTTAGAGTTTTTTGGGAAATCGTACACTATACGTTAAATCAAAGATTTCATAAACATAACTTATAGTAAAATCAATGAATTAAAAAAAAAAACTATACAATATCAGGTACAGTTAGAAAAATTTTTCATTTCGAAATATTTGATTTTATAATGTAAATATCAGCAATATCAAAATTAAAAAAATGTGTGGGTAATGTATGAAAACATTACCTTGTTAGATTTTTTCTTTCGAAATATTTGATTTTATAATGTAAATATCAACAATATCAAAATTAAAAAAAATATGTGCATAATTAATGAAAAACGATTTACAAACATTGGATTGCAATTATTTGTACCGTATAGATATATTTGCTAATTTTATCAACAAATTACTTAATTTTTGTACTTAGTTTAGAGTTTTTTGGGAAATCGTACATTATACGTTAAATCAAAGATTTCAAAAACATAACTGATAGTAAAATCAATGAATTTCAAAAAAAAAACTATACAATATCAGGTGCATTGTTAGAAAAATTTTTCATTTCGAAATATTTGATTTTATCATGTAAATAGTAGAAAAAAGTTACCAATAACTGCCATTTAATGTTTCAAAACAAATACCAAAATACGTCTAGTTTTAAGATATATGTATTCAAACATTTTCCAATTTGCAAAAAAAAAAAAAAAACTATACAATATCAGGTTTACGTGGTAGTTCACTACACGCGAACTGTCAAGTAGAATCAAAGAGACCCCGTTTTGACCATACAATATCAGGTACATTGTAAGAAAAATTGTTTGTTTCGGAATATTTGATTTTATCATGTAAATATCAACAATATCAAAATTAAAAAAATGTGTAGATAATGTATGAAAACGATTTAAAAAACATTGAATTGCAATTGTTTGTAACGTATAGATATATTTGCTAATTTTATCAACAAATTACTTAATTTTTGTACTTATTTTAGAGTTTTTTGGGAAATATTACACTATACATTAAAGTTGAAATTGTATAGTAAATGAATGTTGGAATTGTTTATTTTTTTCAGTTATGCTACCTATCCTTAATATCATTATTTATTTGTTTGGTATTTACAAATTTTCGAAATATTTAATTTTATAATGTATATATCAACAATATCAAAATTAAAAAAAATATGTGGATAATGTATGAAAAACGATTTTCAAACACTGAATTGCAATAATTTTACCAACAAATTACTTAAGTTTTGTACTTATTTTAAAGTTTTTTTGGGAAATCGTACACTATACGTTAAATCAAAGATTTCATAA
>NW_025805808.1:0-1632 GCF_022045245.1 Lucilia cuprina
ATAATGAATTTCTAAAAAATTGGATAGATCGGTATAATTATTGGTACAGGTTTGGAAATGCGGTAATTTAAGGCTTCGATATGGTTGCAAATATCTTTTATAGTTTTCATGTTATAGCAGTCGTTTATATATCTTTTTAATGCATTATAGTTGTCATTTGTTTTGGTATATTATTTGTTGCATAATATGTTTTTAGAAAATGGCTAATTGGATAGATCGGTATAATTATTTTCACAGCTTTAAAAACGCGGTATTTTAAGGTTCCGATATGGCTGCAAATAACATTGACAGTTTTCATGCTATGACAGTCATTTATGCATCATTGTAAAGCATTATGATTGTACTTTAATTTGGTATATCATTTGTGGCATAATGTGTATTTTTACAAATTGGTCAATTTGATAGATCGGTAGAATTGTTGTTCTATGTTTAAAAACGCTGTGATTTGAGGTTCCGATATGGTTGCAAATAACTTTGACAGTTATCATGCCAGGACAATCGTTTATGCATCATTTTAAAGCATTACAGTTGCACTTTGTTTTGGTGTATAATTTGTGGCATAATGAATTTTCAAAAAAATTGGATAGATCGGTATAATTATTGGTACAGGTTTGGAAATGCGGTAATTTAAGGCTCCGATTTGGTTGCAAATATCTTTTATAGTTTTCATGTTATAGCAGTCGTTTATATATCTTTTTATTGCATTATAGTTGTCATTTGTTTTGGTATATAATTTGTTGCATAATATATTTTTAGAAAATGGCTAATTGGATAGATCGGTATAATTATTTTCACAGCTTTAAAAACGCGGTATTTTAAGGTTCCGATATGGCTGCAAATAACATTGACAGTTTTCATGCTATGACAGTCATTTATGCATCATTTTAAAGCATTATGATTGTACTTTAATTTGGTATATCATTTGAGGCATAATGTGTATTTTTACAAATTAGTCAATTTGATAGATCGGTAGAATTGTTGTTCTATATTTAAAAACACTGTGATTTGAGGTTCCGATATGGTTGCAAATAACTTTGACAGTTTTCATGCCAGGACAATCGTTTATGCATCATTTCAAAGCATTACAGTTGCACTTTGTTCTGATGTACAATTTGTGGCATAATGAATTTTTACAAAAATTGGATAGATCGGTATAATTATTGGTACAGGTTTGGAAATGCGGTAATTTAAGGCTCCGATATGGTTGCAAATATCATTTACAGTTTTCATGTTATTGCAGTCGTTTATATATCTTTTTATTGCATTAAAGTTGCCATTTGTTTTGGTATATAATTTATTGCATAATATATTTTTAGAAAATGGCTAATTGGATAGATCGGTAGAATTATTTTCACAGCTTTAAAAACGCGGTATTTTAAGGTTCCGATATGGCTGTAAATAACATTGGCAGTTTTCACGCTATGACAGTCATTTATGCATCATTTTGAAGCATTATGATTGCACTATAATTTGGTATATCATTTGTGGCATAATGTGTTCGTCTAAAAAATGGTCAATTTGAACGATCGGTAGAATTGTTGTTCTATGTTAAAAACACTGTGATTTGAGGTTCTGATATGGTTGCAAATAACTTTGACAGTTATCATGCCAGGACAATCGTTTATGCATCAT
>NW_025805809.1:0-2081 GCF_022045245.1 Lucilia cuprina
GAGATTATTTAAATGATTTCCCGCTGTTTCAGTTGAGAAATATGAAGGATATGCAGATTTTGCTCCGCTACTTAATCTTTGCGAATTTAGGTTTTTCAAAATACCAGTTGTAGGATTTGTTTGGTTTTGCGGTTGTGGTGGTGGTTGATAGCGTGGCGGTATAGAATGTGCTGGCGCTTTAAGACTATTGCCTGCAGTTTTAAGGGATTGTAAATGATAGAAGTTACGCCTTGTTATAGGATTTTCACTAACACCTCCAGCGGTTGTAGTATTATTATTATTGGACTCTGTTTGCGATGTGGCAGCGTTACGTTGTTGCGCCTGTGAGGAAGGCTGATGTATGGTTGCTATTGTTTGCAATTGATTTGCTTGTGTTGGAATTGAAGTCGTGGTTGATGTCGTATTAAGTATGGATATGGTTTGTGATTGTTGCTGGTGTTGCTGCTGTTGTTGCTGTAACGACACCGATGGAATTAATGAACGTTTTTGATGTTGTTGCGGTGCTTGCAATTTTGTTGTCACTGTTGATAATTTTGAGGAATGTTGTTGCTGTGCTGTTTGTAAATTATTATATGATTTCTGTAGTTGATGTTGCTGTTGTTGCTCCTGCTCCTGTTGATAGTTGTGATGATGTATTTGATTACGATGAGGGTTAGATGTCAAGGATTTACTGTTAGTTGTATTAGTAGATGTAGTTGTAATAGTAGTTCCTGCTGTGGTTGTATTTGATATATTAGATGTTGGAGTATTCGCACTAACAATCAAATTTCCATTAATTTTATGTGTATTTGTAATGGCGGAGGACATTGTCTTCGTATTCGCTTTACTGCTGTGCTGTCATAAAGCAATAGTGCGGAGGATTTTCCTTAATGAAAATCCACTTTAAAGTAATTTATTGCAAAACATTTTGCTTTTTTGTAGTTTAATCCAATGAAAAACTCCTTAAATGATTTTATCTGCAAAATAGATTTATATAATTAGCAAATTTTTTTATTTTTATCTCATATTTCAATTTATTTTAAATTTAAAAGTTTTCATTGTTTTCTAAAATTTGTTTATTATGTTACATTTTCCACTTGCACGCATGCATTCATTTTTACAGTGTGAACAATAAAATAAATACAAAATGTCAAGTTTTGTCTAAAATTTTGAAATTTTTATGTCAATTAATGAAATCATCCTTATAAATCTGCATTATAGAGGCATCCTATAGTCCTAGCAAAAGATGTTAATAATCCATCTAACAAAACATTCAATCTAAAATTTCCTTTAAAGTGTTTTACCCCTTACTGTTTTTTGACTGTAAAAATTTATAATTTATACAACTCTAGTTGTTATTATTACATAGTTTATCGTAATTAAATTGTCATCATGACTTTACATATACATGTATATGTATATGTATAGTATGTACTTAAAATAGTAGAAAGTGAAATACTAGACAGATTGCATATAAATGGTTGTGTCACTAACTTTAAGTAAAGCCAACCATAAAAATTAGGTTGACAAACTTAAAATGTTCCACAATTTTATATGCATATATAAATACATTTGTATAAAAATAAGTAATTTACAAATTATATATGAATCGAATTTTTGCTAACTAAACAGTTTCAATTTAGTCAAGCAAAAAGTAAAAATTTTATTTAAAATTATTTCATTTCCATTAAGAATTACAAAGCTAATGATTAACATATCAAAATGGTATTAACTATGTTACAATCTTTATTTATTACCACATAATTATAGATTTAACCAACGAGATTAGAGTTTTAGTTGCAACATGGCACAAATTGTTAAATCCTAAAGCCATAAACTACTACCTACATTAAAAGTTTTTAAGCCCTTTTTTGGGTTCCGTTGAAACAATAAACTTTGTATTAAGAGAAATATTATAAGAAAAGAAACTGCATAGACTAAAAACTCGATTACAGACTAGACTATAGACTACACTATAGACTAGGCTAAAGAAAAGACTAGACTATAGACTAGAATATAGACTAGACTATAGACTATAGACTAGAATATAGACTAGACTATAGACTAGACTATAGACTAGACTATAGACTAGACTATAGACT
>NW_025805810.1:0-1035 GCF_022045245.1 Lucilia cuprina
TTGTTAATAAAATAGAAAATCTAATTTTTATAATGCAAAAGTAAATAATTTTTAAAAGAGAAAATTTAAATTAAAGAAATTTCAAGTTGTTTTTAAACACTATTCTAATAATATCTTTATTTATGAAAACAGCCCCTAAAGACATTAGTACGCTATGAACTTTAGAAAATGTTTAACTTGTACCAAAATTCGGTTGAAAAATCCACATAGTTTAAATAATTTTAATATTTAATCTCTTCTATAACATGCATTTTACACTTCATTGCCAATCTTGAAAAGAAAATCTCTTGTGTCTATATAAACTCATTAAATTTACAATAGTAGCTACAAATAAAACAAAAAGCAGCAAAGACTACAGTAACAACAACGATGCCAACAACAAAGAAATGAGCAGAAAAGCGATTAAAATGAAAAAGAAAATGATTTTTATTGCACGTAGCATACTTTTGGGTAGAATGAGAGAGACACTTAGTCATATACACGCAAACACTTTAACTGGAACATTAAATCTCAAACTCATACACAAGAGCACTCTAATTTATAGTTATGTATACATATACATATAAACAGTTAAGCAAACACAATCACACTTACATTTGTATCCGTAGTCATATTTGTAATGACCTTAATCTAGCAGTTTTCATTAAAAATGCATCATCATTGTTGCTACAAACAATATTGAACTTTCTATGGAAGAGCAGCAACAGTGTGGCACCATGTAAATGATAGAAGCAATTCGTAACATTGTTTGTTGGTCCGTCTTTCAGCCAGTGCTAAAGTTACTCTAAATGACTGACTACACGGTTGACTAAATAAATGTCGACAAGTTTCGTCCCTAAAATCAAGATTCTTAAGAATACTTTGTGCATGAAAATAATACCATAAAATTTCAAGAGTTTGTTCTTCATTTGCTGTGCTGTTGGCAACATTGTTTTTTATAATAAAAGTAAATTTTTATGTGAAACAATTGTAGATAATATCCGAAATTACTCTATGGTAATAATAGCAAATGAAACATTAGAAAGAAAGGAAAAG
>NW_025805811.1:0-2144 GCF_022045245.1 Lucilia cuprina
TAGTACTTTAAAAAATCAAAATTAAATACATAACATAAATATGTAAGTATAACTTTTTAAAAGTTTAATTTTTATAGTTTTAATCAGAACATTCTGATTCGTTCAAACCATGATTTAAAAATATAGAAGGTTGTTTCAATATGAATTTGTTGACAAGAAAGATGTTTGAAGTTTATTATTTGTGTAAATATTCAAAAGAGCGTTGCCATATTAAGAAAAAGTGTAAAATACATTGAGAAATTTTTAAACACATATGTGTAATTCATAAATGATGTACAACGATGTATATAAGTGGCTGTTGAATATGAGTCGATAGCCATAGTTTAAGGTACGTTACAAACATCAGCACAAACGCATAATACATAATACAGTTATAAATGTTATATTCGATTATGCCGAAAATCGTATGCCATAAAATAAAGAGGTATTTTTAAGTATATAAGTAGGTATTTTTAAAACGGATATGAAGGTATAAACATATTCCGGGACCTTTTGTAATGGAGGCTAGGTAAAGGCATCAACCGATATTTTCATTTAAGCTACGTTCACAATGACAGAGTACTCCACTCTGGAGTTATTTTAAAAGAGATAGTCAAATTTAAAATATTGTTGATAAAAAGAAACAGAAAGACAATTTGCTGGAGCACTCTATCATTGTGAACGTAGCTTTATAATACAAAACATATCTTATCAGTAGAGAATATTCAAGCAATAGAGAATATTTACCCTAGCTCTTTCTGTTCGGACTATATCGTGCTTTCAACAGACAGACAGATGGACGGACATAGATAGATCATCTTTGATTTAATAAAGACCCAGTTTAATATTCATCTGGACTAAATCGTATATGTTTTTTTTTTAATTTTAAGGATTAATTAGGGACCTTAGTTCCTTCCGTTAGACCTTTTAAAATAAAAATCATTTGTTTAAAAAACACAAAATAATAATTACCTTGGGCACATTGGAATAGCGTTTCTATTGACGCGAACATTCTTCTCATTATTTTTTTAAATCTTGTCTGGAAAAATGTAGGGAACATACTAAAGGTTCACCTGGCAAATCGTCATCTTCGATATTGCACACCTTTCAAATGGAAATATTACGAATAAACTTCAACCAAAAATCTAACATACGTACCTTTAGCCATTCTTTGCGTATATACGGTATAGTAGGTATTTTAAAGAAATGTATATTTGAAACGCTTGAATGGTGTTTCTTGCATTCGCATTTCGGAAAAAGACAGCTCATTTTTATAAAAATATTTTTTTGTTGTGTTAAAATTTTTTTATTTGAATTAAAATATTTGTTATTTATTTTAAGTCTGAATATTTAAAATGAAATGTGGGATTAATATTCATGAATATGGTAGCTTTATTTTATACATAAACTTCAAATCGCCTTTCTTGTCAGATGGTTAATCAGACTGACATTAAGGCAAATTGAAACTACCTTCTAATATATTTATACCATGATTCAAACTATCTCTTTTTCGTTTTAAACAATTCATCTTAAAATGCTTATTTTTAGCGCATTTTATGGCTTTCCGCATTTCTGCTAAAAATTCAAGCTCCGTTGTTACATCTGATGATCTTGCCACTGAAAATATATAAAAAATATTTATTAGAAATTTATAAAAAAAAAAAAATAGAATTTTTGAATATTTACTTACAAAATATAACATTCATAATTGCTTTGTAATCCATTAATCGCTTTTTTCCTTGAATTCCTCTCATATTGTACTCCAATAACATCTTATTGGAAATAATGTTACAAATTTCTTTTTGCGAATTTTTATTTCCCAGAACGCGTTTTATAGACGAAACCTATTAAAAAATTAAAATGTTTAATTGAAAAAAAATACATAGAATATTAAATAACTTACAATTTCACTTTTATTGTCATCGTTAATTATGTTCTCAAAATCGTTTAAATCCTTTTCTGATGAAAGCGGAAAAAGTGTGGTATATTTTGGATGTTCAAAATGTGATTTAAAAGATGAATTTAGTGCTACTATTTGGTTAGATAGAACATTTGTGAGTATATTATTTTGATTCACTATAGTGTCTGAAATTAGAATTAAAAATGTATATTTAGAATTTTGAAAAATGTTTACTATTACATGTAATCTTTACTTTACTTACCTT
>NW_025805812.1:0-1118 GCF_022045245.1 Lucilia cuprina
ACAGAACAGATTCATTTGATAAATTTTAAGTTTAAGAATGAATTTGGTAAATGAATTAATATTTATGTAGTTTATCGCAACGTATTTTAAAATTAAAAATCTTGAAAAATATAAGTTTACACATTCCAAACAGATTTTGAACAAAAATAAAATATTTTACAACTGCTACCGTTAAAAATCGTATAAATTTAATTTAAAATATTGTATATGACTCATTTATATCAAGGCTGTAGTAATTCAAAAATTATAAAATTTTCAAGAAGAAATATTCCTGGTATCTACTTAAAGTTGTATAAAGCAAGAAATATTTGATAGAACTTGGTCTAAAATATACTAAATTTAATTTAAGATACTCTTGAGTTAAATTAGTTTTATGTTGTAAAACTTAAAACACGTATTCAATAAATACAAATAACAATACAAAACAAATTTTCAAACAAATACCAATACTTACATAGACGTAAATAAATTGCACAAACACATATACAAATATATAGATATATAAAAAAACGGAAATAAAAAACCCACCTGGAAACTATCATGCTTTATTATTTATTTAGTTAGAGTTGAAGTTGTGATGGTGGTAGAGTAAAAATAGTTGTTGTTTTATTTAAAGGTGAAAAATAGTGGTTGCAAAGAGTAGAGCAATATGGTTGTTGTAAATATAGCAGTAGCAATTGTTTAGTTTGTTGTTATATAGATTTTTTTTAGTTTTTGGTGTTTTTTATGTTTAATGTTGTTGTGATTGTTGTTGTTGTTATAAGTTTTACATATATTATTTATAGTAGAAAATTTTTGGTATATATTGGTTTTTTGTTAAGAAGAAAATACGTAAAAATAGAAAGAAAAGTAAAACATAAATAAAGTAGAGAAAACAGTTTTTGTTTTATATACAATTGTTGTAGTTGTTGTTAGAAACATTTAGAGATGAAAAAGTGGAAAAAATAGAAGGACAATAGAATATATTTATAAATTTGAAAAATCGTAAGAATATTAAATTTAGTTTGAAATATAAAGAGAAGGAAACTGTTAAATAAATTAAATTAAGAATTTATTGACAAAATTAAATTGAATGAACAGTGAATGAAAATTTGAATTTAATTTAATAAATTGAAAAA
>NW_025805813.1:0-1299 GCF_022045245.1 Lucilia cuprina
TGATATATAAAAATATTTCACAAACATTCTACAATATGTCGAAAAATTGAACGAGAAATATATTCGATTATAATGATATGTTTCTTTTTTCTTGATAATGTGTCAGTGAAAGTCTAAACGTAAACATTTAGTGAGAACATCAAAAATTAATGAAATTCTAAATTTTCATATAGTTCACATATTTTAATATATATAATTAGATGTGCTCACCTGAATGCTAACATTACGACTTTAACAAACACATTCTCATGAAAGAAGAATCATATCAATATCTTATAAAAAACAGAAAATTTTTAAATGTTTTCGGAAATATTTTTAAATATATCAACAAAGCAAATGTTTCACTAATGCGCATTCAAAAAGGCAAGTGGTAGGTATTTTTAAATCTTTATATTTGGTGAAATCATTGTTTTTTTTATTTTTTTTGTGAACATTTAAAACATTATTATTTTCCACTCATTTATCCAAGTCATATTCCAATTACAAAATCCTTTTTCTAAGTTCATATTTATTTATTCTTAATTAAAATAAGTAAGTCTGTTATTTTGCTTATGCCTGAACAAATTACATAATTTGTCTATCAAATATATAGTTTTAATAAACTAATTCCAAACTTATTCAAAATGACAAGGGTTTTTGAAGGAGCATTAGTGAAACATTTGTTTTGTTAATATATTAAAATTCTTTATTTTCAAATATAAATTCAACGAGTCGTTTAATTTCACACAATAAAGTGTTTTTGTGAAAAAGTTAATGTATACAAAAATTGTATAATTAGACTATAAGGTAATGTTTTTAGTTGTTTTTCTTAAGAAAAAACAAAAATGTACAAACACTAGTAACTTTTAAATCTTCATATTTTATGAAATAATGCTTTTTTCTTATTTTAAGAAAGTCGTTAGTATTGTATATTTAACGATTTTGTGAAATTCATTAGAGATCACTTACTTATGTACCCCTATAATGTTTTGGACATTTTTAACTTAAACTATATAGTGGAAAGACAAATTATATATTTTTTGGGAAAATGATTCTTAAAAAAATATATTCTACTTGAAGTTAGAAAAATCATTGTGGAAAATGAACTAAGTATGTTTAAAACCCACAAATGTACAAAAATAACAATTGTTGACTATGCTGTGTAATGAAAACAAAATTGACAACACACATTCATTTATTTGAAGAAAAATGAATATTTAAATATTTAAAAAACTTCAATATGTACATAAACTATTCAATTGTATAATTAAATTATACACAAATACAATGTAAACGAATATTTCACAAACATTATACAAT
>NW_025805814.1:0-1623 GCF_022045245.1 Lucilia cuprina
TGAAAACTGTCATAGTTATTCACAACGATATCGGAACCTCAAATTACCGCCTTTTTAAACCTGGGAAAATTATACTACCGATCTATCCAATTGGCCATTTTCTAAAAATACATTGTGCAAGAAATTACATACCAAAACAAATGGCAACTATAATGCAATAAAAAGATATATAAACGACTGCTATAACATGAAAACCATAAATGATATTTGCAACCATAGCGGAGCCATTAATTACCGCATTTCTAAACCTGTACCAATAAATATACCGATCTATCCAATTTTTGTAAAAATTCATTATGCTACAAATTATACACCAAAACAAAGTGCAACTGTAATGCTTTAAAATGGTGCATAAACGATTGTCCTGGCATGAAAACTGTCAAAGTTATTTGTAGCCATATCGGAACCTCAAATCACAGCGTTTTTAAACATAGTTTTTAACATGGACAATTCTACCGATCCTTCAAATTGACCATTTTTTAGACGAAAAGATTATGCTACAAATGATATACTAAATTAAAGTGCAACCATAATGCTTTAAAATGATGTATAATCGACATAAATTAACTGCCAAAGTTAATTGCAATCATATCGGAAACTCAGATTACTGCGTTTATTAAACATAGAACAATAATTCTACCGATCTATCAAATTGACCAATTTCTAAAAATACACATTATGCTACAAATGATATAGCATATTAAAGTACAATTATAATGCTTTAAAATGATGGATAAATGACTTTCATAGCGTGAAAACTGTCAATATTATTTGCAGTCATATCGGAACCTCAAACTACCGCGTTTTTAAAGCTGTGAAAATAATTCTACCGATCTATCCAATTGGCCATTTTCTAAAAATATATTATGCAATAAATTATATACCAAAACAAAAGGCAACTATAATGTAATAAAACGATATATAAAGGACTGCAATAACATGAAAACTATAAATGATATTTGCAACCATATCGCAGTCTTAAATTACCGCATATCTAAACCTGTACAAATAAATATACCGATCTATCCAATTTTTTTAAAAATTCATTATGCCACAAATTATACACCAAAACAAAGTGCAACTGTAATGCTTTAAAATGATGCATAAACGATTGTCCTGGCATGAAAACTGTCAAAGTTATTTGCAACCATATCGGAACCTCAAATCACAGCGTTTTTAAACATAGTTTTTAACATAGACAATTCTACCGATCCTTCAAATTGACCATTTTTTAGACAAACACATTATGCCACAAATGATATACCAAATTAAAGTGCAATCATAATGCTTTAAAATGATGCATAAATGACTGTCATAGCATGAAAACTTTCAAAGCTATTCACAACCATATCGGAACCTCAAATTACCGCCTTTTTAAATCTGGGAAAATAATTCTATCGATTTATTCAATTGGCCATTTTCTAAAAATACATTATGCAATAAATTATATACCAAAACAAATGGCAATTTTAATGCTTTAAAATGGTGCATAAAAGACTGTCGTAGCACGAAAATAGCCAAAGTTAATTGCAGCCATATCGAAACCTCAGATTACTGCATTTGATATTTAGAACAATAATTCTACCGATCTATCAAATTGACCAATTTGTAAAAACACACATT
>NW_025805815.1:0-2599 GCF_022045245.1 Lucilia cuprina
GTATGTATCAATAGTAGCATAGAATAACTTATACTTGTTATATTTATATAGTCAATGAAAATCTATCTATTGTTCGAAATGTTTTTTTATTTTGTCTAAATATGTTTTTCTTTTTATACTTTTATGCAAAATACATATTTATCATATTGTTCTCTTTGTTTACTTATGCACAAAGTAAAATAGAATTTGCGTACAGTAGAGATAAAACTTATAGTAAACTATATTGCCTTATACATTTCACTCTTTGTAGTGCTATACATGTAATTACAACTGTTTGTTTGCATTTATATATGAAATAGGTTCGATTTTCTTCTATCAAGGTAGTTCTCTTGTTATTTCCATTTTATTGTTGCTACTATTATAGTTCTTTTACAAAATGTTTCTTTTTTTTTCGTAAAATAAAGACTACAATGGGAAATTAATATTTTATATCTTTATGTTATATTTTCCAACTTTGTCGTTTTGTTTCTTTTACATTACAATTTTATCGAAACATAAAGACATTGTTACATGTATTGTTAAATATTTCAGTTTTAAGGTTTTTAAACAATATACAATTCTATACAAATAGTATTAAGTTATTTTTTTTTACTGCAAATAAATATAATATTCAATAGATTTCAATAACAAAAAGGGAATATGTAAGAGCTTACAAAACATTTTAAGTGATTTTATTTAAAAAAAAAATAATTTTATTGAAATAATATTAAAATGAGTTTCGTTTTGTTATGCGAATTCATATGCATTAGTATAAAGTCAATACGTATACTTTATTTTGTTTATTCATTATATTAAATATTGCGTATACGTCTGTGGTAACGTATGAATATTGGAAATTGTGATAACACTGTGTGAATTATTTAAAAGTATAGGTTTGAGATATATTCACATATATATTCATGTATAAAATAAAAGCGACTAGGATAGAGTCGACTAGAACCGGCCAGAATAGAATCAACTAGAGGAGACTAGAATGGAGTCTATTAGATGAGACTAGAATAGTGTCGAGTCGACTAGGTTAGAAACAAATAAAGGCGATTAGATTAAACTAGAATAAAGTCGAATAGATTCGATTAGAATAAAGACGACTAGATTCGACTAGAATTAAGTCGATTAGAATCAACTAGAATAAAATCGACTATATTCGACTTTAATAAAGTCGACTAGATTCGACTAGAAAAAAGTCGACTATATTCGATTAGAATAAAGTCGACTAGATTTAACTAGAATAAAGTCGACAAGAACAGAATAAACTCAAGTGAAGTCGACTAGATTTTAGACGACTAAGCTTGCCTAGACCAGAGTACATTGGCTGAAGTTGACTAGATTATAGTCGACTTGGGTTAACTAGACCGGTATAGAGTTGATTGATTGACTAGAATTGAGAATTCATCTGAAGTATATTAGAACAGAATAGGAGTCGACTAGAAGAGAGTCGAATGAAATCGACTAGAATAGAATGCACTCTATAAGAATATAGTCGAAAGAAGTCAACTATAGTAGAATCAAATGATGTCGAATCAAATGTTCAACTAGAATAGAGTCAACTGCAGTTGACGAGATCAATGTGTAAATTATTTAAAAGTATAGGTTTGAGATATACATATATTTTTTTATATAAAATAGTAGCGACTAAGATAGATTCGACAAGAGACGACAAGAATAGAGTCAACTAGAGGAGACTAGAATGAAGTCGATTAGATGAGATTAGAATATAGTCGAGTCGACAAGAATACAACTAAGGGCGACTTGTATGGAGTCGGCTACAGGTGAATAACATAAAGTAGGCTAGAAGCGAATAGAATAGGATTTGACTACAACCGAGTCGACTGAAACTGTAATAAAATAAATTAGAATACAGTAGACTTCGACTAGAGTCAACTAGAACAGAGTCGGCTAGACGCTACAAGGATAGAGACGAATAAATTCTACTAAAGTCGAATAGAATATAGTCGACTGGATTCGAATATATTAGAGTTGACTGGAGGGAACTAGAATAGAGAAGACTAGATAATAGAGTTGAATGAATTGAATTAAGTTTAATGATATCGGCTAGATACCAAGGTAACATTCCTCCCTGGGAGCATGTCATCTTGGTGAAATTTCCATTTTGATGTTATTGCAATAATCCGGAGAAGAGATGTGCTACCAATACCTCTAGTCGTCCGTGACTTTAAACTGGTGATGACAAATATATCTTCAGTTTTTCATTTGGAATGGTTTGGCAAAGGGGTCGAATCATAGCACTATATAATCTGGCACAAGGGGTGGCCAGTTGCCCGCAGGACTTTTCTAGGCTGTACAATTCGAAAAGAGTGAGTTTTGGTTTAAAGCCTGATATATTTTTTGTCATGTATGTATGGATTCCGTCTTTGGTAATGTTGCACATGAATAGGTGTCAGTGGATTATATGACAGAGTAACCTGTGCTGGATTCCTGTACTCATTGTGTATCTTTTACTCTTTGCATAGTATGTCGCCAGTTTAGGATGGCGAATTTTCAGGTTGACTCTGGTGTGGCATTTCGTAGATGGTTCATTATGGTCAAAGAATGGAACAGATGTATATTGGTGAACAATCAGGAGATAAGACAATAGTTC
>NW_025805816.1:0-4658 GCF_022045245.1 Lucilia cuprina
GAGTTTTTTGGGAAATCGTACACTATACGTTAAATCAAAGATTTCATAAACATAACTGATAGTAAAATCAATGAATTTCAAAAAAAAAACTATACAATATCAGGTACATTTTTAGAAAAAATTTTCATTTCGAAATATTTGATTTTATCCGTAAATATCACTAATATCAAAATGAAAAAAATGTGTGGGTAATGTATGAAAACGATATAAAAATCATTGAATTGTAAATTATTTGTAACGTATAGATATATTTGCAAATTTTATCAACAAATTACTTAATTTTTGTACTTATTTTAGAGTTTTTTTTGGGGAAATATTACACTATACCTTAAAGTTGAAATTGTATGATAAATAAAATGCATTCGAATGTTGGAATTGTTTATTTTCTCAGTTATACTACCTACATTTAATATCATTACTTATTTGTTTGACTAGAGTTTAGCTACTTTTTTTTTTTACAAAATATGATGTATTTAAGTAAGATATATGTATTTACAAAAATTTTGAATTTGCAGAAAAAACTATACAATATCAGGTACCTTGTAAGAATTTTTTTCATTCGAAATATTTGATTTTTCAATATAATTATCAGTAATATCAAAATTAAAAAAATATGTGGATAATGTATTTTATAGTAAATACAATGTATTCGAATTTTGCAATTGTTTATTTTTTCAGTTATGCTACCTACTTTTAATATCATTACTTATTTGTTTGACTAGAGTTTAGCTACTTTTTTTTACAAAATATGATGTATTTAAGTAAGATATATGTATTTACAAATTATCGAATTTGCAGAAAAACTATACAATATCAGGTACCATGTTAGAATTTTTTCTTTCGAAATATTTGATTTTATAATGTAAATATCAACAATATCAAAATTAAAAAAAATATGTGGATAATGTATGCAAAACGATTTACAAATACTGAATTGCAATTATTTGTACCGTATAGATATATTTGCTAATTTTATCAACAAATTACTTAATTTTTGTACTTATTTTAGAGTTTTTTGGGAAATCGTACACTATACGTTAAATCAGAGATTTCATAAACATAACTGATAGAAAAATCAATGTATTTCAAAAAAACTATACAATATCAGATATCTTTTTAGCAAAAATTTTAATTTCGAAATATTTGATTTTATCATGTAACTATCAGCAATATCAAATTACTTAAGTTTTGTACTTATTTTAGAGTTTTTTGGGAAATCGTACACTATACGTTAAATCAAAGATTTCATAAACATAACTGATATTAAAATCAATGAATTTCAAAAAAAAAAACTATACAATATCAGGTACAGTTAGAAAAATTTTTCATTTCGAAATATTTGATTTTATAATGTAAATATCAGCAATATCAAAATTAAAAAAATGTGTGGGTAATGTATGAAAACATTACCTTGTTAGATTTTTTTCTTTCGAAATATTTGATTTTATAATGGAAATATCAACAATATCAAAATTAAAAAAAATATGTGCGTAATGCATGAAAAACGATTTACAAACATTGGATTGCAATTATTTGTACCGTATAGATATATTTGCAAATTTTATCAACAAATTACTTAATTTTTGTACTTAGTTTAGAGTTTTTTTTGGGAAACCGTACATTATACGTTAAATCAAAGATTTCAAAAACATAACTGATAGTAAAATCAATGAATTTCAAAAAAACTATACAATATCAGGTGCATTGTTAGAAAAATTTTTCATTTCGAAATATTTGATTTTATCATGTAAATAGTAGAAAAATGTTACCAATAACTGCTATTTAATGTTTCAAAACAAATACCAAAATACGTCTAGTTTTAAGATCTATGTATTCAAACATTTTCCAATTTGCAAAAAAAAAAACTATACAATATCAGGTACATTGTAAGAAAAATTGTTTGTTTCGGAATATTTGATTTTATCATGTAAATATCAACAATATCAAAATTAAAAAAATGTGTAGATAATGTATGAAAACGATTTAAAAAACATTGAATTGCAATTGTTTGTAACGTATAGATATATTTGCTAATTTTATCAACAAATTACTAAATTTTTGTAATTATTTTAGAGTTTTTTGGGAAATATTACACTATACATTAAAGTTGAAATTGTATAGTAAATGAATGTTGGAATTGTTTATTTTTTTCAGCTACGCTACCTATCCATAATATCATTATTTGTTTGGTATTTACAAATTTTAGAGATATTTAATTTTATAATTTATATATCAACAATATCAAAATTAAAAAAAATATGTGGATAATGTATGAAAAACGATTTACAATCACTGAATTGCAATAATTTTACCAACAAATTACTTAAGTTTTGTACTTATTTTAAAGTTTTTTTTTGGGAAATCGTACACTATACGTTAAATCAAAGATTTCATAAACATAACTCATAGTAATATCAATTAATTTCAAAAAAACTGTACATTTTTAGCAACAATTTTAATTTAAAAATATTTGATTTTATCATGTACTTTTTCATACAAATTATGATGTATTTAAGTAAGATATATGTATTTACAAATTTTCGAATTTGCAGAAAAAACTATACAATATCAGGTACCTTGTTAGAATTTTTTTAAGTAAGATATATGTATTTATAAATTTTCGAAATATTTGATTTTATAATGTAAATACCAACAATATCAAAGTTAAAAAATATGTGGATAATGTATGAAAAACGATTTACAAATACTGAATTGCAATTATTTGTACCGTATGGATATATTTGCTAATTTTATCAACAAATTACTTAATTTTTGTACTTGTTTTAGAGTTTTTTGGGAAATCGTACACTATACGTTAAATCAAAGATTTCATAAACATAACTGATAGTAAAATCAATGAATTTCAAAAAACTATACAATATCAGGTACATTGTTAGAAAAATTTTTCATTTCAAAATATTTGATTTTATCATGTAAATAGTAGAAAAACGTTACCAATAACTGCTATTTAATGTTTCAAAACAAATACCAAAATACGTCTAGTTTTAAGATATATGTATTCAAACATTTTCCAATTTGCAAAAAAAAAACTATACAATATCAGGTACATTGTAAGAAAAATTGTTTGTTTCGGAATATTTGATTTTATCATGTAAATATCAACAATATCAAAATTAATATATAATGTAATTATCAATAATATCAAAATTAAAAAAATATGTGGATAATGTATGAAAAACGATTTACAAACATTGAGTTGCAATTATTTGTACCGAATAGATATATTTGCTAATTTTATCAACAAACTACTTAATTTCTGTACTTATTTTAGAGTTTTTTTGGGAAATCTTACACTATACCTTAAATCAAAGATTTCATAAACATAACTTATACTAAAATCAATGAATTTCAAAAAAAAAAAAAACTATACAATATCAGGTACATTTTTAGAAAAATTTTTCATTTCAAAATAAAAAAACATTGAATTGCAAATTATTTGTAACGTATAGATATATTTGCTAATTTTATCAACAAATTACTTAATTTTTATACTTATTTTAGAGTTTTTTTGGGAAATATTACACTATACCTTAAAGTTGAAATTGTATGATAAATAAAATGCATTCGAAAGTTGGAATTGTTTATTTTCTCAGTTATACTACATACATTTAATATCATTACTTATTTGTTTGACTTATTCTAGAGTTTTGCTACTTTTTAATACAAAATATGATGTATTTAAGTAAGATATATGTATTTACAAATTTTCGAATTTGCAGAAAAAACTATACAATATCAAGTACCTTGTAAGAATTTTTTCTTTCGAAATATTTGATTTTATAATGTAATTATCAATAATATCAAAATTAAAAAAATATGTGGATAATGTATGAAAACGATTTACAAACATTGAGTTGCAATTGAGCAGCAATATCAAAATTAAAAAAATGTGTGGGTAATGTATGAAAACATTACCTTGTTAGATTTTTTTCTTTCGAGATATTTGATTTTATAATGTAAATATCAACAATATCAAAATAAAAAATATATGTGCATAATGCATGAAAAACGATTTACAAACATTGGATTGCAATTATTTGTACCGTATAGATATATTTGCAAATTTTATCAACAAATTACTTAATTTTTGTACTTAGTTTAGAGTTTTTTTGGGAAATCGTACATTATACGTTAAATCAAAGATTTCAAAAACATAACTGATAGTAAAATCAATGAATTTCAAAAAAACTATACAATATCAGGTGCATTGTTAGAAAAATTTTTCATTTCGAAATATTTGATTTTATAATGTAAATAGTAGAAAAATGTTACCAATAACTGCCATTTAATGTTTCAAAACAAATACCAAAATACGTCTAGTTTTAAGATCTATGTATTCAAACATTTTCCAATTTGCAAAAAAAAAAAAAAAAACTATACAATATCAGGTACATTGTAAGAAAAATTGTTTGTTTCGGAATATTTGATTTTATCATGTAAATATCAACAATATCAAAATTAAAAATATGTGTAGATAATGTATGAAAACGATTTAAAAAACATTGAATTGCAATTGTTTGTAACGTATTTTTTTGTACTTATTTTAGAGTTTTTTGGGAAATATTACACTATACATTAAAGTTGAAATTGTATAGTAAATGAATGTTGGAATTGTTTTTCAGTTATGCTACCTATCC
>NW_025805817.1:0-1275 GCF_022045245.1 Lucilia cuprina
AACAGAACTTGAACAGAACTTGAACAGAACTAGAACAAAACTAGAACAGAACTAGAACAGAAATAAAACAGAACTAGAACAGAACTAGAAAAGAACTAGAACAGTACTGAACAGAACTAGAAAAAAACTAGAACAAAACTAGAACACAACTATAACACAACTATAACACAACTAGAACACAACTAGAACACAACTAGAACAGAACTAGAACACAACCAGAACAGAACTAGAACACAACTAGAACAAGAACTCAACTAGAACAGAACTAGAACTGTTGAACTAGTACTAAACTAGTAAAAACCTTGGCCAGACATGAGATACTTTAGTAACTATGGATTTTAAAACACATTCAATATAGCCCTGCAGCTATTTAATAAAAGTTTTTTCCAAACCAAAACATCATTCAATATTTTAGGTTTTCTTTCCCCCAAATTTTTTTAAAATTCATTCTTCTGTTCCAAAAAATGAAGTAAGCACATATTTGCCTCTCTCCATACCTCCCCCCCCCAAACAAAAAACTTTACCTTTTCGTAGCCAAAACCATTTAACAAATACCACTGTATATACTCTATGTATTACAACAAAAAGGGAAGTGGTGTAAAATTTTGGTATTTTTGGTAGTTTGCTTAAAACCTTGAGCTTCCCAGAAAAGGGGTACATGATGTTATAAATGCACATACAACTCGAACATTTATAGAGGAAATATGGCTAAAAGTTATGTAAAATTTCATGTACAATATAGTGCAGTATCTAGTTATATACTTCGTAAGTTTAATGCATTTAAAAGGCATATAACTACAGTGGAACCTAATTATAACTAGCGTTTCTAAATTCCTAATTGGAATATCAAATTAAACTAAATATTTCTTAAAATATTATTAAAGGTAAATATCAGAACTCTCTGCTTGTAGTTTATGTTACGTACGTTTTACTGTTGATATATACATACATCTGTATGTATGTAAATCTGTTTTCTTACTTTGCTGTTAGTACAACATAAATTTTGCTCATGTTTTTGTTTTAAAATTTATTTCCAATAGATTCATAATTATGCAAATGTAATTATTTAGCTACATATACTTTCAAGAATAAAACATTCTGTAACATTTGTTTACTCAATACTTATACTCCGTACGACCCCCCCACCAACATCAACACCAACACCATCACTTCCCAATTATGTACAAATTTAGATGGTCATAACAACGACTAGATTCAGTCAGTTTAATGCCAATATATACAATAACGAAATGGAACAACTTTAGCGTTATTAAT
>NW_025805818.1:0-2963 GCF_022045245.1 Lucilia cuprina
ATAGAAAAATTTACGATATTAATATTTTTCTATAGAAAAATTTACGATATTAATATTTTTCTATAGAAAAATTTACGATATTAATATTTTTCTATAGAAAAATTTACGTTATTAATATTTTTCTATAGAAAAATTTACGATATTAATATTTATCTATAGAAAAATTTACGATATTAATATTTTTCTATATAAAAATTAACGATATTAATATTTTTCTATATAAAAATTAACGATATTAATAATTTTCTATATAAAAATTAACGATATTAATATATTTCTATAGAAAAAATTACGATATTAATATTTTTCTATAGAAAAATTTACAATATTAAGATTTTTCTATAGGAAAATTTACGATATTAAGATTTTTCTATAGGAAAATTTACGATATTAAGATTTTTCTATAGGAAAATTTACGATATTAAGATTTTTCTATAGGAAAATTTACGATATTAAGATTTTTCTATAGAAAAATTTACGATATTAAGATTTTTCTACAGAAAAATTTACGATATTAAGATTTTTCTACAGAAAAATTTACGATATTAAGATTTTTCTATAGAAAAATTTACGATATTAAGATTTTTCTATAGAAAAATTTACGATATTAAGATTTTTCTATAGAAAAATTTACGATATTAAGATTTTTCTATAGAAAAATTTACGATATTAAGATTTTTCTATAGAAAAATTTACGATATTAAGATTTTTCTATAGAAAAATTTACGATATTAAGATTTTTCTATAGAAAAATTTACGATATTAAGATTTTTCTATAGAAAAATTTACGATATTAAGATTTTTCTATAGAAAAATTTACGATATTAAAATTTTTCTATAGAAAAATTTACGATATTAAAATTTTTCTATAGAAAAATTTACGATATTAAGATTTTTCTATAGGAAAATTTAAGATATTAATATTTTTCTATAGGAAAATTTAAGATATTAATATTTTTCTATAGAAAAACTTACGATATTAATATTTTTCTATAGCAAAACTTACGATATTAATATTTTTATATAGAAAAACTTATGATATTAATATTTTTATATAGAAAAACTTATGATATTAATATTTTTCCACAGAAAAATTTACGATATCAATATTTTTCTATAGAAAAATTTACGATATCAATATTTTTCTATAGCGCAATTTACGATATCAATATTTTTCTATAAAACAATTTACGATATATTTTGCTATAGACATATTTACGATATTTAGATTTTTCTATAGAAAAAATTACGATATTAATATTTTTCTAGAAAAATTAAAAATATTAAGATTTTGTTAAAAAAAAAAACAAAATTTAACAATATTAAGATTTTATCTATAACCGTTTTTTGTTAAGCTCAAATATTCAATTTAAATATTCAAGCAATTCCAGTGTCAAAGTTTATGATTAATCATTCCATTTACAACTCTCACTCCAGGTTGTTTGAGAACAAAATGTGAAAAGAAAAAAACTGAATATTCATAATATTTGTTCATTCATGCACTGTTTTTATCTGGAAATTGACACATACATTAAATGCACTTTTAAAAATGATTTATGAGTCAAGAGTTTTTTGTTTTTTTATTTTTCTCGGTTTTAGTTGGTGTAAAACCAGGAGTGTTGTAGTAGTTGTTGGATAAAACTACACTTTATTTCAAATTAAACTCCAATGATGCACAACAGTAGCAGCAGCAGCAGCAGCTATTAAATAGTGTGAGACTCACTTCATCATTGTAGTGAAAATATGTTGTATGGTGTCTAAAGATTAGATAAATTTGTTGCATTTTTCTCACATAAAAGCATTGGCATTACTGGCATAGTTTTTTTTTTTTTTTTTGGTTTAAAAAGTTCAATTTAAATTGATGTGTTGTTTGTTAGTTTGGCGTGTGTTTCGAGTGTAACAAGCCTAAATTTTGCATATAAATTGTATGAAAATTGATGTGGGTTGTTTTGGTTTATATATATTTTTATGGTTTTTTGCTCTTTTTGTCTTTACTGTCTGATTAACAGCCACAAATTGTTGTCAATATAATAAAATCGTTTATATGGTAAAATTTTATTTTACGACCATTAATACATTTGATAAATAATAATAGATAGAATAAGTCCATAAAATAGTAATGAATTTTGTTTACCCTAAATTTGCATTTAATAATAGGCAATAGACATTTCTTTGGAAATTTATTATTTCTCATTATTTGTGAGAATTTTCTTTGAGTTTTAAAATTAATTTATTTCCCAGAATTTAAATATCTTTAAATCATAATTCTAAATTACAATTAACTGTTAACAATGCACCAAAAAAAAGGTGTTGTTGAAGTTTAATCAACTATAAATTTATTGTTTTCTTATTTCGGTTTAAAAGCTAATTTATTATTTGTAAATCTTGTTCCTTTTTTTTATAGAAAAATAAGTAATATCGTAAAATTTTCTAAAGAAATTTTTCAACAAAGCGAAAATTAATAATAATGTTTTACTTTTTTCATAAAAATTTTACATCTATTTTCTGTAGAAACATATAAATAATATAAATTTTTCTAAAGACAATTCTCAAAATCTTAATGTTGTTTTAAAAAATCAATAAAATCCTACATTTTTCAATAGAAAAATCTTAAAATTTTCTACAAAGAAAACTTGATCTAAAGAAAAATCTTAATATCGTAAATTTTTCTATAGAAAAAATTTAATATCTTAAATTTTTCTGTAGCAAAATTTTTTTCCATTTATTTTTCTATCGAAAAATCTTTATATCGTAAGTTTTTTTATTGATAAAATCTTGATATCGTAAATTATTCTATAAAAAATCTTGATATCGTAAATTTTTCTATAGAAAAATCTTAATATCGTAAATTTTTTTATAGAAAAATCTTAATATCGTAATTTTTTTCTATAGAAAAATCTTAATATCGTAAATTTTTCTATAGAAAAATCTTAATATCGTAAATTTTTCTATAGAAAAATCTT
>NW_025805819.1:0-1066 GCF_022045245.1 Lucilia cuprina
AACTGGCCATTTTCTAAAAATACATTATGCAATAAATTGTATACCAAAACAAATGGCAATTTTAATGCTTTAAAATGGTGCATAAACGACTGTCCTAGCACGAAAACTTCCAAAGTTAATTGCAACCATATCGGAAACTCAAATCACAACGTTTTTAAACATTGAACAACAATTCTAACGATCTATCAAATTGACCAATTTGTAAAAACACACATTATGCTACAAATGATATACCAAATTAAAGTGCAATCATATTGCTTTAAAATGATTCGTAAATGACTGTCATAGCGTGAAAACTGTCAAAGTTATTCACAACCATATCGGAACCTCAAATTACCGCCTTTTTAAACCCGGGAAAATAATTCTGCCGATCTATCCAATTGACCATTTCATTTTCTAGAAATACATTATGCAATAAATTATATACCAAAACAAACGGCAATTTTAATGCTTTAAAATGGTGTATAAACGACTGTCCTAGCACGAAAACTGCCAAAGTTAATTGCAACCATGTTGAAACCTCAGATTACTGCGTTTATTAAACATAGAACAATAATTCTACCGATCTATCAAATTGACCAATTTCTAAAAGTACACATTATGCTACAAATGATATACCATATTAAAGTGCAATCATAATGCTTTAAAATGATGCCTAAATGACTGTCATAGCGTGAAAACTGCCAATGTTATTTGCAGCCATATCGGAACCTTAAAATACCGCGTTTTTAAAGCTGTGAAAATAAATATACCGATCTATCCAATTAGCCATTTTCTAAAAATATATTATGCAACAAATTATATACCAAAACAAATGGCAACTATAATGCAATAAAAACATATATAATCCACTGCTATAACATGAAAACTTTAAATGATATTTGCAACCATATCGGAGCCTTAATTTACCGCATTTCTAAACCTGTACCAATAAATATACCGATCTATCAAATTTTTGTAAAAATTCATTATGCCACAAATTGTACACCAAAACAAAGTGCAACCATAATGCTTTAAAATGATGCATAAACGATTGTCCTGGCATGAAAACTGTCAAAGTTATTTG
>NW_025805820.1:0-1350 GCF_022045245.1 Lucilia cuprina
GTCTATAGTCTAGTCTATAGTCTAGTCTATAGTCTAGTCTATAGTCTAGTCTATAGTCTAGTCTATAGTCTAGTCTATAGTCTAGTCTATAGTCTAGTCTATGTAGTCTAGCCTTATGTCTAGTCGTTAGTTAGTTAGTTAGTTAGCTAGTTAGTTAGTTAGTTAGTTAGTTAGTTAGTTAGTTAGTTAGTTAGTTAGTTAGTTAGTTAGTTAGTTAGTTAGTTAGTTAGTTAGTTAGTTAGTCAGGCAGTCAGTCATTCAGTCGGTTAGTTACTTAGTTACTTAGTTAGTTAGTTAGTTAGTTAGTTAGTTAGTTAGTTAGTTAGTTAGTTAGTTAGTTAGTTAGTTAGTTAGTTAGTTAGTTAGTTAGTTAGTTAGTTAGTTAGTTAGTTAGTTAGTTAGTTAGTTAGTTAGTTAGTTAGTTAATTAGTTACTTAGTTAATTCCTCAATATCACTGTTCGTGTATCTCTTCCAAACCTGTGATTACCAGTAACCCCTCATAAATTCCATTTTTTGCCAAATAGTAAATAGCTTTCCATTTTAAAGATAAGAACCACATGTGAACACGCATACTAAGTATCCACTGCTCACAAAATCCCTGCAAATTTTATATAAGTTTTATTTTTGTAAATGCCAAACATAAATATTGTCTAACATGTTGGCATGCATGAATAAACCTGGCCCAGACCGATAGACAGACAACACAGAGATTTTAATGTAAATTTTATTATGTCACATTTTCATATTTTGCAACAAAAAATCAACTTACATACACACATACGAGTGTATCTAAGTATTATTAAGCCCTTTTTATTACAAATACAATTTTCAAAAGTCATGTAATTTTTATTCATTTTTGATAAAGTTGTCATATTACACAAGTTGCAGGCACTTGAAATTTTCCATATAGAAACATGGTTTGTGTTTTCCCATATCTACCAGGCAATTTATACATTTTAATAATAATGTTGGAAAATTTGTTCATAAATCCTTTTGTATACAATTTATTGGATGGACATACTCATATCGTTCGTACATATAATATGTTTTTGTTATTTAAAATGTAATCATGCACATGCAGGCAGAAGTATAGGCATGTTTGAAGTATATTTATAATAAGTTAAGGTGCTTAGGGGACAGTTGATAATGTATTTTGCAAGTAAATTCTTAAAGTATATAAATAAGTAGGTTTAACATAGCAAAAATTTAAGAAAGGAATGCAGCAGAAGTGAATGATGTAAAACAGAACTGAACTAGAACTAAACTAGAACTGAACTAGAACTGAACTAGAACTGAACTAGAACTGAACTAGAACTGAACTAGAACTGAACTAGAACTGAACTAGAACT
>NW_025805821.1:0-1525 GCF_022045245.1 Lucilia cuprina
GGACTATGTTTTTATGGATGAATGGAAAAAGAATTGGCATATTTTAAAGAAACCTTATAACGGTTGAAAGTAAGAATATTAATATTTTCTGATGATATTGATTTAACCTCATTTTCATTGCAGTTGTTTTAATAATATCGTACACAGCGGGAAAATACATTTTCAAAAATGTGTTTTATTTATGATATTTTGTTGTAAACGCCAATTTGGCAAAAATTACCTTCAAATACCATGTCTTTAGTATAATAGAAGATATATTTACAGTGAATCAACTATGTTTTTTGCCTAACTTTTTCAAGAGAATTTAGTTTTTTGTTCATAAATAAACTTCGAATAAACAGGAAAAAGTAAATTTATGTTTTCCAATTAAAAATAGATATTGTGTAAGATGTGAATACCGTGAAAAAATATTAAAATAAAAATTTTCGTGCATTTGTTGCCGCATTTTTTTACGTTTTATCAGAATTTGCAGGACAATAAAGTATTTTGCATTTTTAGAATTCCAGTTAATTTCGCTGCGTTATTCACATTATTTTTTTAATTACTTTTTAGAATTTACTGTTTTTTATTACAAGGACACGTGTTAAGTATTTTGCAATTGTAATTTCCAAAAATTATATCCTTATTGTATCAAACAAATATGTTTTGAAGGAAAATAATGAGGCAATTTCGACGTAAAAATTTATTTTACTTTTTAGAACAAGTATAAATATATGAAATGTTTATAAATATCTTTATATATTTATAAATTTAAAGTGCACAAATAATGCATACAGAAAATCAATATTTTAGCATGTAATAGTTCCATAGTGGTATACGGTGATGTCCCCAAACTTAGTGAGTATAGAATGGTACTTAGTGTTAGCTTTATTAAATAAGAATCAAATTATAAATAATATTCACATAGTACTCCTCAAATAGATGGGTTTTCGTAATGTAATCTTTGTTTTATATGAGTAATAGAAATTTTAAATTTTAAAAACCAATACAGCAATAATAAAAAATTAACAAAAAAAAAAACTAAATAATTAACAATACAAATTATCCAGTTAGAAGTGAGAAAAAAGTTTCAGAAAAGTCAGTTGTAATTTTATAAGAGGGCTTAATAATAACAGTGTATCCAATTGTGTTTCATATCTCCATTTCCATTTCACAATTCTTAAAAGCAACACGTATACAAACTATGAAGAAACATTATTTAATGTCAATTCGAGAAATATGTACCTAAACACTGAAATCGAAAATTGTTTGCTGAAATCAGGAAAAAGGAAATTATGAATCAATTAAATTTGTGTTTTTTGGTTGTGACATGTAAAAGTAAGCAACACAGAGCCTGCCAAACATGCTGGATAAATTAATACATAGTAATAATAAACAGTGTGGGGCTTTTTCCAGTACAAACATACATATAAGTACGGCTTAAATACATAGATGTTGGTTTTGTTTACTCGCTAGTAGTTCGATTGGCCAATTCAAGTTATAGCACTTTCCATTTCAACGAAGAAAGCCTTAAGCTGTAGACTTA
>NW_025805822.1:0-2305 GCF_022045245.1 Lucilia cuprina
TAACAAACTAACAAACTAACAAACTAACAAACTAACAAACTAACAAACTAACAAACTAACAAACTAACAAACTAACAAACTAACAAACTAACAAACTACCAAACAAACAAACTAACAAACTAACAAACTAACCAACTAACTAACTATCTAACTTACTTACTAACAAACTAACTAACTAACTTCTTAACTACGTCTAATTTACTCCATGGAAGTATTGAAAAGGACGTAAGGAAGTTATGATTTTAACACAGGCATGTCATGTCACAGGAATGTCCATTTTATTTCATTCCAAATTTACTTCATTTAAAGTCATTCTCAGGAAACAATTTGTATGTTTTTTTTTTTGGAATTTGTTAGTAAGTGAGATTATTATATAAATTATTATAGCATACATTTAATTTGACTTTTTAGTTGATTCCAAATTTACTACATCTAAAGTCATTCTCAGGAAGCAATTTTTATGTTATTTTTTGGAAGTTACTAGGAAATGAAATTATTACAATTATACAATTAATTTGACTCAAATAACTCAAATGTTAAAAAACATAACATCCACTGAAGTTAAAAAAATCACTTAGTGCTACTTTTGAAGTGGTAATAAATGTTATTCTTTTGTTCTTTTTGCTGGGTTATTATGCCAGTGTGAAGATTGTGTGCACGCTACAGCTCACAATATTCCAAAATTTTTTAAAATTCTATACAGATATTGTTAATATCAATTTTTTAAAAACATATCATAAGCTGAACAATTGTTAAATCCACTTTTGCTTTTCGATAGTTTCTAGTACAACTTTGCTAATAGAAGTTAAAAATTTGTGGTTCCACAAACTTATTGTAGCATAATATTCGTAGGTCGTCATCGATTTTAGAATGTGTAAATCCAATATACATGTTTAACACGTTATTTACAGCTATTGTATAAAAAGTTTTGCTTTAACTTTACGCTAACTAAAGTTACTTTAACTTTATTGTACAATAACTTTAACAGTAATTTTTTATGCATCTGGTTGTTGTCGAAACTTTTTAACTATTACAAAAAAGGTATAAAGAAAAGTTTTCTGGAAACGCTAATTTAGTCGCAGTATATTTAAGCCAACATTATAATAATAAACAAATTTTAAAGTTTTAAAAATTTCAAACAAAATTTCTTGAACAACATAGAGAAATGAAAATATAAAATTTTCAAACAAAACTCTTTTGACGACAGAAAGTCTTAAATAACAGAACTTTTTTTTCGTAAAAAAAAGATACTGCAAATAATTACTTTCAAGACTAATATAATTAAGCTTAAAAGGTAATTCAACAATTTGCTTAGGTTTTCTACTTTTTTGGAAATTTTCTAATAGTTTAAAAACAATATTAGGCAGATTTGTTGAAAAATGTTAAGTACGAATTTTCAAAGTTAAGCTATTAACAGAAAACAATTAAAGAAACGTATTACATTTAAATTTAAATATTTTCTTTGTCGAGTTTAATTTTCAAAAAAAAAAAAAAAAAAAAAAAAAAAACTGTATTCACGGTAGGTCTACTCTCAAAAATACATTAAGATATTAATTTTTCTTTTTAATATAGGAAATTTTTGTATTAATTAAAAAAAGATTGATATTAGTAATATATAATTTCTGGATATATTTTAAAATCAAAACTAGTTTGTGGGCAGGTCTAATGTGTCTTCTTACGTTTGTTTAAGTTTGTAATTAAGATTACTTGTAACTTCTATAATAAACAATGAGTCATTTTCTGCTTTGTTAACTTAATCTTGTTTTTTTTTTTTTTTTTAAGTAAACTATTTTGTTAAAAAGAATGCTTGTAAATACAAATTTATATACATATTTATGTAAACATTCTGTCAAACCATTGTAGACCTTTTTATTCCCTACATCACCTTTGTATATAGGATTTTTTATAATGTTTGTAATACACAATATTGGTCCTATACCCTCCTTATACAAATCGGCTTAGAATCTTTTTTATTCAATTTATCTATGTTCCTCCGTCTGTCAGTGTTATCCTTGTCATCAAACTACAAGTCGCAATATTGAAGATAAAAAAATTAAATTTTGCATATGATTTTCTATCGTACCGGAGACGAAACCTTTTGAATATGGTCAAGATTGGTCCATTATTTCACCTAGCCTCCATTCCACTGAATCCCCAAATAGGGTGTAAAAAACTTTTAAGCTGCAAAAAACAAGTTCTAGAACTGAACTAGAATTGAACTAGAACTGAACTAGAACTGAACTAGAACTGAACTAGAACTGAACTAGAACTGAACTAGAACTAAACTAGAACTGAACTAGAACTG
>NW_025805823.1:0-2001 GCF_022045245.1 Lucilia cuprina
GACTGTCATAGCATGAAAACTGTCAAAGTTATTCACAACCATATCGGAACATCAAATTACCGCCTTTTTAAACCTGGGAAAATAATTCTACCGATCTATGCAATTAGGAATTTTCTAAAAATATATTATGCAACAAACTATATACAAAAACAAATGGCAACTTTAATGCAATAAAAAGATATATAAACCACTGCTATAAGATGAAAACTATAAAAGATATTTGCAACCATATCGGAGCCTTAAATTACCGCATTTCCGAACCTGTGCCAATAAATACACCGATCTATCCAATTTTTGTAAAAATACATTATGCCACAAATTGTACACCAAAACAAAGTGCAACTGTAATGCTTTAAAATGATGCATAAACGATTTTTCTGGCAAATCACAGCGTTTTTAAACATAGAACAACAATTCTACCGATCCTTCAAATTGACCATTTTTTAGACGAACACATTATGCTACAAATGATATACCATATTGAAGTGCAGTCATTATGCTTTAAAATGATTCATAAATGACTGTCATAGCGTGAAAACTGTCAAAATATCGGAACTTCAAATTACCGCATTTTTAAAGCTGTGAAAATAGTTCTACCGATCTATCTAATTGGCCATTTTCTAAAAATATATTATGCAATAAATTATATACCAAAACAAATGGCAACTATAATGCAATAAAAAGATATATAAACCACTGCTATAACATGAAAACTACAAAAGATATTTGCAACCATATCGGAGCCTTAAATTACCGCATTTCCAAACCTGTACCAATAAATATACCGATCTATCCAATTTTTTTAAAAATTCATTATGCCACAAATTGTACACCAAAACAAAGTGTAACTGTAATGCTTTAAAATGGTGCATAAATGACTGTCCTAGCACGAAAACTGCCAAAGTTAATTGCAACCATATCGGAACCTCAGATTACTGCGTTTATTAAACATAGAACAATAGTTTTACCGATCTATCAAATTGACCAATTTGTAGAAACACACATTATGCTACAAATGATATACCATATTAAAGTGCAATCATAATGCTTTAAAATGATGCCTTAATGACTGTCATAGCGTGAAAACTCTCAATGTTATTTGTAGCCATATCGGAACCACAAAATATCGCGTTTTTAAAGCTATGAAAATAATTCTACCGATCTATCCAATTAGCCATTTTCTAAAAATATATTATGCAACAAATTATATACCAAAACAAATGGCAACTATAATGCGATAAAAAGATATATAAACCACTGCTATAACATGAAAACTATAAAAGATATTTGCAACCATATCGGAGCCTTAAATTACCGCATTTCCAAACCTGTACCAATAAATATACCGATCTATCCAATTTTTGTAAAAGTTCATCATGCCACAAATTGTACACCAAAACAATGTGCAACTGTAATGCTTTAAAAGATGCATAAACGGTTATTATGTCATAAAAACTGTCAAAGCTATAAACTACCGCATTTTTAAAGCTGTGAAAATAGTTCTACCGATCTATCCAATTGGCCATTTTCTAAAAATATATTATGCAATAAATTATATACCAAAACAAATGGCAACTATAATGCAATAAAAAGATATATAAACCACTGCTATAACATGAAAACTATAAAAGATATTTGCAACCATATCGGAGCCTTAAATTACCGCATTTCCAAACCTGTACCAATAAATATACACATCTATCCAATTTTTGTAAAAATTCATTATGCCACAAATGATATACCAAATTAAAGTACAATCATAATGCTTTAAAATGATGCATAAATGACTGTCATAGCATGAAAACTGTCAATGTTATTTGTAGCCATATCGGAACCTTAAAGTACCGCGTTTTTAAAGCTGTGAAAATAATTCTACCGATCTATCCAACTGGTCATTTTCTAAAAATACATTATGCAATAAATTATATACCAAAACAAATGGCATGCTTTAATGCTTTAAAATGGTGTATAAACGACTGTCCTAGCACGAAAACTGCCAAA
>NW_025805824.1:0-1229 GCF_022045245.1 Lucilia cuprina
CTAGAACTGAACTAGAACTGAACTAGAACTGAACTAGAACTGAACTAGAACTGAACTAGAACTGAACTAGAACTGAAATAGAACTGAACTAGAACTGAACTAGAACTATACTGGAACTAAACAAGAAATGACTGAATATGATAAGACTGGATATACGTACTTCAGACCATTTTCGTTATGTTTTCTTCTTATGCAAAAATTTCTTATAATTTTTGATAAATTCTCCATTTTAAGTTTTTGTTTTTAGATTCATTGAGTTTTAAATTTCATAAACAAATAGTAATTCATATTAATAAAATCAAGTACGAAATGCAAATTTAGCTAACAATTAAAGTATTGAAAAAAGTCAATTATGAATAAACCAATACAAATATGAATACGAAAGCAATTAAATTTTTTTCAAAATGCATTAAAATTTAGGTAAACAGTCTAAACATGTTCAAAGTAGAATGTCAATTAGAATAATTTAAAAAGTACTTGAAAAATAAAATATTTTATATTTTTGCCACCTAAACAAGATGAATTGCCAAATAAAAATGTTTTTCAGCAAAAAAATCAATACTTTAAATGTCAAAATACTTATGAATGATTCAAGTACAATTTTATCATAACCATTTCCAACTAAAATAGCATAATAATGCTTTAAATATTTTTATTATAAAAGAAATAATAAAATGTATTAAACCTGAAAAAACAACAAAATAAAATTACAAAATTCTCTTTTTAAATTATCCAGTTATTTGAAAAAAACTATGTGTATTAAATATAATTTAACTAAAAAAAGATTTAATTAAATAATAACTAAATTTAAGTAGAAATATATAAAAATTATATTTTTTATTTCAGTTATTACGAAGGTCAGTTGTTTGTGGTTTTTGCTGTTGGCAAATTACCACAAAAAATAATAATAATAAACACTTTAAATGTGTTTAAATAAATAATTATAATAGATATTAAAAAAAAAATATGGTTAAGTATTTTTTAAGCTGTTAGGTAAAAAGTGTAAGTTATCATTATAATTATAATCATTACGAATTTTATTTCCTGAGAATTAAAAATAATTTAAAAAACAAGTTAAAACATTAGTAGAAAATGGCAGATGAGTCTAGATTATAGAAATGAGTCTGGACTATAGAATAGTCTATTGTCTGGACTATAGAATAGTCTATAGTCTGGACTATAGAATAGTCTATAGTCTGGACTATAGAATAGTCTATAGTCTGGACTAT
>NW_025805825.1:0-2305 GCF_022045245.1 Lucilia cuprina
AGTCATTTTTTGAAGGGGGGTTTGTATGGGGGCTAGGGTCAAATATAGGCCGAAACTTACGAAAATCTGCAGTATCATTTATACTTATATAAAACTTATTTGTGAAAATTTTTAGAGAGATAGCAGAATATTTGACGTAATTATAGTACCTCAAATCGGGAGGTACGGTTGTATGGGGGCTAGGTGAAATAATGGACCGATTTCAACCATTTTCAATAGGCTTCGTCCTTGTGCCAAAAAACATGCTTGGTTCAAATTTCATCAAATTATCTTGAAAATTTCGGCCTGTACCTTGCGCACAAGTTTTACATGGACAGCCAGCCAGCCAGCCGGACGGACGGACGGACATGTCTTAATCGACTCAGAAAATGATTCTGATTCGATCGGTATACTTTAAGGTGGGTATTGGACCAATATTTTTGTATGTTACAAACATCAGCACAAACGTATAATACCCTCCCCACTATAGTGGTGTAGGGTATAAAAATACATTATGCAATAAATTATATACCAAAACAAATGGCAACTATAATGCAATAAAAATATATATAAATGACTATCATAGCATGAAAACTATAAAAGATATTTGCAACCATATCGGAGCCTTAAATTACCGCATTTCCAAACCTGTACCAATAAATATACCGATTTATCCAATTTTTTAAAAAATTCATTATGCCACAAATTGTACACCAAAACAAAGTGCAACTGTAATGCTTTAAAATGGTGCATAAACGACTGTCCTAGCACGAAAACTGTCAAAGTTATTTGCAACCATATCGGAACTTCAAATTACCGCCTTTTTAAACCTGGGAAAATAATTCTACCGGTCTATCCAACTGGCCATTTTCTAAAAATACATTATGCAGTTAATTATATACCAAAACAAATGGCAATTTTAATGCTTTAAAATGGTGCATAATCGACTGTCCTAGCACGAAAACTGCCAAAGTTAATTGCAACCATAGCGTAACCTCAAATCACAGTGTTTATACCCTACACCACTATAGTGGGGAGGGTATTATACGTTTGTGCTGATGTTTGTAACATACAAAAATATTGGTCCAATACCCACCTTAAAGTATACCGATCGATTCAGAATCATTTTTTGAGTCGATTAAGACATGTCCGTCCGTCCGTCTGTCCGGCTGGCTGTCCATGTAAACATTGTGCGCAAGGTACAGGCCGCAATTTTCAAGATAATTTGGATGAAATTTGGACCAAGCATGTTTTTTGGCACAAGGACGAAGCCTATTGCAAATGGTTGAAATCGGTCTATTATTTCACCTAGCCCCCATACAACCGTACCTCCCGATTTGAACTTTTTATGCTATAATTACGTCAAATATACTGCTATCTCTATAAAAATTGGCACAAATAAGTTTTATATAAGTATAAATGATACTGCGGATTTTCGTAAGGATCGGCCTATATTTGACCCTAGCCCCCATACAAACCCCCCTTCAAAAAATGACTTAAACGTCTAAAATTGACTTGTAACCATTTGTATCGCAATGAAACTCAACAAAACTAACTGCTATTTAGAAATATATTCTTTTCCCAAATTTACCGAGGATCGGCCCATATTTGACCTATATAATGCCTTATTTAGAAATTTTAGTTTTTTATCAATAAATGGCTTAAATATTTTGGAATTATGGTAATATTCAACATAAAAGTTTCTTTACAAAAAATAAAAATTTTTTCTAAAATAAAAATTTTAAAAATATACTCATGGTGTAGGGTATTATATGGTCGGCCATGCCCGACTATACTTTCCTACTTGTTTTATCATAGAACAACAATTCTACCGATCCTTCAAATTGACAATTTTTTACCGCTTAAATTTCCAAGCCTGTACCAATAAATATACCGATCAATCCAATTTTTTTAAAAATTCATTATGCCACAAATTGTACACCAAAACAAAGTGCAACTGTAATGCTTTAAAATGATGCATAAACGATTGTCCTGGCATGATAACTGTCAAAGGTTTTTGCAACCATATCGGAACCTCAAATCACAGAGTTTTTAACATAGAACAACAATTCTACCGATCCTTCTAATTGACAATTTTTTAGACGAACACATTATGCCGCAAATGATATACCAAATTAAAGTGCAATCATAATGCTTTAAAATGATGCATAAATGACTCTCATAGCATGAAAACTGCCAAAGTTAATTGCAACCATACCGGAACCTCAGATTACTGCGTTTATTATACATAGAACAATAATTCTACCGATCTATCAAATTGAATAAATTCTAAAAATACACATTATGCTACAAATGATATACCATA
>NW_025805826.1:0-1418 GCF_022045245.1 Lucilia cuprina
TATAGTCTAGCATAGAGTCCAGCGTGTAGCCTAGTCTATAGTAGAACATGTATTTTAGTCTGCAAATCATCTCGAAAACTATTGATCATTCTTAAATTTTTTTTTTTTGAAAATTTCACTTAATTTCTCTCAGTGTTTCAGCATTCGAATTAAGTCTACCACTCGCTCATATTTTGCAAACACTTTATTGAAAACGATTTTAACCTTTGCAATCTTTAATTAATTTTTTCCTTTATAATAAAATGTAAACTAGTTTACTGCTAAATTGTCGTTAAAAGTTTAATGATTTTGTTATTTTAAAAAAATTTTTGTTCAAATTCCAATTTCCAAAGCTTCTATTAAAGTAGGTGTGGTTTTCTCATCGATTACGTTGTAATTGTATTAAAGTTATTTTTTTTATTTTTTCTATTCGTATATTTACAACAATCTCCCCATTTTTTTTTAATTTCTATAACAAGTCATGAGTCATGACTCATTTGTTGCAAGTGTTGTTTGTTTGACGCAAAAATAATATATATAATATTTTTTTACTTTCAAGCGATTTGTGCAACTAAACTTGCATACAAATTTGTTTTAAATGAAAAAAAATATATTGTACATAAATTTAAGTACAACAGATTGTGTAGAAAACAGCAGAACTTAAAATCAGCAATGACTTGAGGATTTAGTTACTTTTTTCTTTATAAAAATGACTGAACATGATAAGAAACGACAAAAATGTTTTTAAAGAATAAGAAAGAGAACAAGTAAAATAATTCTGAAAAAAAACATAATATATATAACACGATTTAAACATGACAATTAACTGGAAGCGTAACTAAAGGGTGATATGAAATGAATTGAAAAATGATTCTCGTTAGAAATAGTTTCGAAAAAAAAACTGCATACAACCAGTGATTCACCTATATGGTGGACAATGTCACTAATGGCGGTCTCCAGTGATATACCTTCTTTATACCTTTACTGAAGACTAGGCTATAGACTGGACAAAAGTCTAGACTTTAAATAGACTAGACTATAGCCTCGACTATAAAATGGACTATAGACAAGCCTATTGACTGGACTATAGAATAGCCTGTAGACTGGACTATAGACAACACTATAGACTAGACTATACACAAGACTAGACAGACTATAAACAAGACATAAGACTTGACTATAGACTATAGATTATGTCATAAACTAAACTATAGATAGACTATAGACTAGGCTATAGAACGTAGGCTAGATTATAGCGTAACTATAGACTAGACTTTAGACTATTCTATAGAATTGACTGTAGACTATAGACTTGACTATAGAATAGACTGTAGACTAGACTATAGACTAGACTATAGACTAGACTT
This sequence comes from Lucilia cuprina, assembly GCF_022045245.1. NCBI lineage: Eukaryota > Metazoa > Arthropoda > Insecta > Diptera > Calliphoridae > Lucilia > Lucilia cuprina. The sequence goes on from NW_025805826.1 coordinate 1,347, forward strand.
AAGACTTAACTATAGACTAGACTATAGATTAGACCATAAACTAAACTATAGACTAGACTATAGACTAGGCTG
>NW_025805827.1:0-1365 GCF_022045245.1 Lucilia cuprina
CTAGAACTGAACTAGAACTGAATTAGAACTGAATTAGAACTGAACTAGAACTGAACTAGAACTGAACTAGAACTGAACTAGAACTGAACTAGAACTGAACTAGAACTAGAACTGAAATTTACATAAAAATAAAAATCAAAATAAAAATAGAATACACAAGAAATCTTTCCAAAAATAGCACATAAAGTTTAGAATTAAACGCATTTCTTGTTTTCTTTTAGCTAAAACTTTCACCATGAGAGCACAATGGTTTTTCACAATTTACAAAACAACAAAGAAATAACAATAATAATAAAAATCCCAATAAAAAAAAAAACAACAAAAATGTAAATACTCCATTTAAACCACGTGGTTATATAACAGAGCATATGAAAACACACATCAAGCGCACAATCCTGCAAAGATTACACTAAAACACTCATACACTTACACAATAACCCTACCCCCACAAATACTTAGACAACAAACAGGATTTTACGAATTGCAAAATCACAAACAAACAATAAGAGATTAATGATAAAAACAAAATAAAAATGAGAGTTAAAGTACCACTACAGACCCAGTAACCCAATTTCGGAATAATGAGAGCTAAAAATGGCGGGAAATCATGCACTCAACTAAAACAAGCTGAAAGCGTATGAGCGATATGAAAAAACATAAACAAATAAACAGCTGTTTTGAAAAAGCTTTTTTTCATCTTCTTATTCCTTAAGGTCAGTTATCTTCATGGTGACGTCATTAGTTTCAAATACATAACTAATGACGTCAGTGTTTTTAAAAGTTTTTGTATTGACGAAAGCTGCAAATAGAATGTAACAAGTTGTTATTTTTAAAGAAGCTACTAGCGCCATCTATTTAGTTTTATTGTTAATTGTAAGAGTAGGAAGGTTAAATTTAAATGTTTATTATTAAAAAGTTTAATATTTCAAACAGTTCAGTTTAACTATTAAAAATGATAAGGAAGTACTTAAGAGGAAAAACCACATACTTACTTTTAAAGTACAAGATATTTTAAGTGCAAATACTTGTTGTATTTTTAATGCTCGTTAAAAATATTAGTACAACACAACACTTACCTAAAAAGATATGAAAAACAAAAGAAAATTGATGAGATTTTAAGAATTATGTCTTGTTATTATTAATATTTAATGAGCTGTAATAAATACTAAAAAATTTAAATAAAACCGCACAAAGTACTTTTTATGATTGATGGGTAGTTTTACACATTTTAGTGGGGCAGCTGAACTAGAACTGAAGTAGAAATGAACTAGAACTGAACTAGAGCTGAACTAGAACTGAACTAGAACTGAACTAGAACTGAACTAGAGCTGAACTAGAACTGAACTAGAACTGAACTAGAACTGA
>NW_025805828.1:0-6028 GCF_022045245.1 Lucilia cuprina
CCAAAATCAATGTTTTATGAAAAATGTACCAAAAATAGGTACAATTTTCACCCCTTAAACATCCGAATAACCAAAAAGTACTAAATTTATATTTTTATTTTTTCGTCATGTTATGGAGTCAAAAATATTGTTTGAATGTTCACTGGATTAAAAGATACATGGGGTGCAAAAAAAGTACCAAAATACAGTTTTTACCCGTTTATTCCCTAAAGGGGCCGAAATTGAAAAAAGTACCAGACACCTGTCCGCTTATTTTTTAAAAGAACGACGATAAGCTTTAAACTATTTTTGTATCTTTTCTAGTTTAGGAGATATGAGGTTACCGATTTTACCCGTTTTTACCCTTTTTTACCCCCTAAACATTCGAATTTCCAAAAATCCCGTCTTAGTGGATCTATTTGGTGGGAGACCAACCCCCTGTCCAAATTTCAGCTCTTAAGCTTTAACCGTTTAGGCTGTGCGATGATGAATCAGTCAGTCAGTCAGTCAGTCAGTCAGTCAGTAACGTTAGAATTTTATATATATAGATTGGTATAGCCGTCAGATTTGACGGATAAATTCATCACGTGTGATTGGCAACTGTGATGGATATATTCATAAAGAATGATTAGTGAATCCTGACTAACATTTCCATCATCCTTGATTGGTAAAAAGCAAAAGAGTGAGCAGCTCAAGTATATGCTTTAAAGTCGATAGAATTCATAAGTGCAAGGGAGAAGAAAAATCACATATACACAAATGTTTCCATCACTTTTGTCCATTTGCCTTAAGAAACTGATAGAAACTTTGCTTTACTTGTAGGCGCTGTCACTGTTCTTGTAGGCGCGTAAAGGGTGATGGCAACGATCAAGGCGAATTCATACAAGGTGGTGTAGCCACGAGAAGATAACAAACTCTGGCTGGCAAACTTTTTTCACTCGATTATGGGAGAGAGGGAGAAAATTACTTTTTTGTCCAGAAAATGAGTATTATTTGCAGAAAATGAGATTTTTTGTGCAGAAAGTGAGTATTTTCTTTTCTTTGCAGACTGAATGTGCAGTGCTGCCAAATTCTTATATATTTAAATGAACTCATCAAGGATGGGAAATGAATTAACGAAAACAATATACGAAATTATTTTTAAATATAAAATAATTTATTAAAGGTATTTTAAATTTTTTTGTTTTGGAATACGGTCGACATTTATAAACTTTTTAAACCATTAAAAACTTTTCATTTCTAAACGTATATCTACAAATTTAACAAAAATATTTTAATTTCTAGTACCCTTTTTTCCAATTTATTTTAATGTTAAATTTCAATTGTTCCTCCAAAATTTTCAATTCGATTTTCGCTGTATGTACAGAATTTTTTCCAATTTTCATAAATTTTTAATTTATTTAAATTAAAATTGTATTTCAGATGTATCTAATTGTATATCAAAATTTACCAATTGTATTTTAATTAGAATTTCTAAAATGTATATAAACTCTAAATATACATATAAAAAATTCTAAAATACAAATACAAATTTCCACAATACAAAAGGAAACTTCTAAAATACTTTTGAAAAATTTTAAATGAAATTATAAAATTCTGAAATGTAATAATTGTTTTTTTATATACACTTGTCTGAAAATAAACTAGAAATATTTGAAATACAATTTGACTATAACTTTTTAATTAAAAAACTAATATGCCGTTTACACCAAGTAAAAGCTAGTAGTTTTTGGCTTTATTGAGTTTTTGTTTGAAAAACTATTAAAATTTATTTAGTTTTCCCATACAAGTTCAAAATTTTGTCGAAAACCAACTAAAAACTAATTTGTAAAAGAAAACGTCAAAAAGTGAAAAACTATTTTTAGAATTTTTCATATTTTAACATTTTATATTTATAAATTTCATTTATTTCATACAAATAAATTAATAAAGAGCTTTAAAAGATTTTTACAAATCAATGTCTATCGTTTATGTTGGTGCGAATACTGTATAAAAAATGCAAAAAATTTGAAAATGTTGACTTTTTTAGATTTAAACCAAGAGAATTTAGGAAAAGCTTATCCAACACTGTACTTAGCAAAAGGCAACTTTTTAGTACAAAACAAGTATTTAACAAGTATTTTATTTTAAAATTTTTCCCGACTACATTATTATTACATCAAAAGCTAAACAAAAAGTATAACAACAACGCTAAACGAAATAAAACACAAGGCATCTAAACCAACAGACATCTAAACATACATAACGAAAAACACAGAAAAACAAAAATAACAACGCAATGACGCCAACATCATCCAAACCAAGGGTGCCCAAGCCCTATGCGCTTGGTACTCTTTTGTTTTTGTAAATGCGCTTAGCTATAGACAGTGTGTTTTCTATACACTTATATGCGCTTAACACTAGCAATACGTTGTTGTTGTTCTTAACAGTATACAAGCAAGAGTAAAACAACACTTTCGTATTCATTGCTGGTAAACATTGACGAGACGTAGATTTTGTTTTTGTTTATCGTAAAAAATATTGTTTTAAAAAGCACTTGGAAAAAATTTGTGTTAGTTTTAAATTTCAAACTTACATTATTCGCATAAAAATTATTGTACAATAACTCACAATCTACTCTCATATAATTGAAAACGTTTTAAATACTGTTTTCTATTCATTAAAAAATATATTTGCAAAACAAAAGGGAAAATTATTTTATTTTAACAAAAAATGCAAATCGTATTTTTTTGCTGTGTATTTTTTGTATGTTTGGATTCCAAACATACAAAAAAATACACAGCTGAATAAAACCAAATACATCTACACACGTGTACATCTTTTTCTATATACAGTGTTGTTGACATTTTTTGATGAAATTTTCAGAGGTTGTCTCGGATTTTTGCTCATATCTCCGTTATTTACTGACCGATTTTGCCGATCTTCTCGAAAGCATGTCTAATAGAATTATTGAAGATTCGGATCTCTCTGATATCTGGGGTCCTCTAAAAACTGATTTCAACAGACAGACAGACGGACATGGCTTAATCGACTCCGCTTTCTATAAGGATCCAGAATATATATACTTTATAGGGTCGGAAAATTATATTATAGAAATTACAAACGGAATGACAAACTTATATATACCCTTCTCACCCTTCTTGGAATGTCGACTACCCCAGAAATTTTGCTTTATATTTGCGGTTAGTAGGTACTTACATACTTATTTTTATTAAAAAAAAACAAGTCTTGAATAAACTTTTTCTCTTAACAGGAAGCTTATAAGTCAACCCAAAATCGATTTTGATGATGTCTTCCTAAAGGCTGGAGTTTCCGATTGTGACACACAAATCGAATGTCATTATGAGGATTACGATAAAATCTATATTATATTTGCTGCTCGTTATGAATTTCATGTTAGACTATAGACTACACTATAGACTAGACTATATATTAGACTATAGACAAGATTATAAACTAGACTATAGACTAGTCTATAGTCTAGTCCATAGTCCACACTTTAGATTGGACTATAGACTAAACTATAGATTAGACTAGATTATAGACTACACTATAGACTAGACTATAGAATAGACTAAACTATAGACTACACTTTAGATTAGACTATAGACTAGACTAAACTATAGACTAAACTATAGATTAGAGTATAGATTAGACTATAGACTAAACTATAGATTATACTATAGACTAGACTATAGACTAGACTATAGACTAGACTATTAACTAGACTAGACTATAGACTAGACTAGAGTATGGATTAGACTATAGACTAGATTATAGACTAGACTATAGATTAGACTATAGACTAGACCATAGACTAAACTATAGACTAGACTATAGATTAGACTATAGACTAGATTATAGACTAGACTATATACTAGTCTATAGACTAGACTATGGACTAGACTATAGACTACACTTTATTTTATACTATAGACTAAACTATATATTAGACTAGACTATAGACTACACTACACCATAGACTAGACTATAGAATAGACTATGGACTAGACCACACTTTAGATTAGACTATAGACTAGACTAAACTACAGATTAGACTAGACTATTAACTACACTATAGATTAGACTATAGACTAGATTATAGACTAGACTATTGACTGGACTATTGACTAGACCATTGGCTAGACCATTGACTAGACTATATATTAGACTATAAACTAGACTAGACTATAGACTAAACTATAGACTAGAGTATAGATTAGACTATAGACTAGATTATAGACTAGACTATAGATTAGATTATAGATTAGATTATAGACTATATATTAGACTATAAACTAGACTAGACTCTAGACTTGACTATAGACTAGAGTATAGAATAGACTATAGACTAGACTGGACTGTTGACTAGACTATTGACTAGACCATTGACTAGACTATATATTAGACTATAAACTAGACTAGACTCTAGACTTGACTATAGACTAAACTATAGACTAGAGTATAGATTAGACTATAGACTAGATTATAGATTAGATTATAGACTGGACTACAAATTAGATTATAGACTACACCATAGATTAGACTATAGACTTGACTAAATTATAGACTAGACTACAGATTAGACTAGACTAGTCTATAGACTAGACTATGGACTAGACTATAGATTAGAATAGACTAAAGACTAAACTATAGATTAGACTATAGACTAGACTATAGAAGGGACTAGACTATAGACTACACTTTAGATTAGACTATAGACTAGACTAAACTATAGATTAGACTAGACTAGACTATAGACTGGACTAGAGTATAGATTAGACTATAAACTAGATTATAGACTAGACAATAGTTTAGACTATAGACTATACTATAGATTAGACTATAGACTAGATTATAGACTAGACTATAGATTAGATTATAGATTAGATTATAGGCTATATATTAGACTATAAACTAGACTAGACTCTAGACTAGACTCTAGACTTGACTATAGACTAAACTATAGACTAGAGTATAGATTAGACTATAGACTGGATTATAGATTAGATTATAGACTGGACTACAAATTAGATTATAGACTACACCATTGATTAGACTATAGACTTGACTATAGACTAGACTATAGACTAGATTATTGACTAGACTATAGACTAAATTATAGACTAGACTACAGATTAGACTAGACTAGTCTATAGACTAGACTATGGACTAGACTATAGACTAGAATAGACTATAGACTAAACTATAGATTAGACTATAGACTAGACTATAGAATGGACTAGACTATAGACTACACTTTAGATTAGACTATAGACTAGACTAAACTATAGATTAGACTAGACTATAGACTAGATTATAGACTAGAGTATAGATTAGACTATAAACTAGATTATAGACTAGACAATAGTTTAGACTATAGACTATACTATAGATTAGACTATAGACTAGTCTATAGACTAGACTATATACTAGATTATAGATTAGACTATAGACAAGATTATAGACTAGACTAGTCTATAGGCTAGGCTATAGACTAGAGTATAGATTAGACTATAGACTAGATTATAGACCAGACTATAGACTAGCAAATTGTTCATGCACGAAGACTGTTTATATCCTTTTTGTAATGTTCCTTATTTTTAGTATTTCGCTCTTGTACACGTTACTCATATAGACCCCTATTAAATCTAATTATTTGTGCCTTTAACAAAAGGAAAATACAAGACAAAACAACAGCGCAATCTAAACAAATCCTACGTATAAAAAGTATTTATGTAGTAAAGCTGTTTTTAGTAATTTAAGTAAATTTAAATCTTAGGAAATCTTAATAAAATGAAACAAAAACTTTTCTTAAAAAAATTGTTCTTAAAAATATTTGTTTATTAGCCAAAATATTTTAGTTAAATATGTATGTATGTATGTATGTATGTATGTAAATATTTCTCCAAACAATTTGGAAAAGAAAGTAAATTATTTGAGAAGAGTAAAAAACTTAAAAAATATTTACAAAAACTCTTACCATATTTTCCTGCAAAAACTTCCTTTTTATGTATGTATTAAATGTTATTATTACTATTTTTGTATG
>NW_025805829.1:0-1397 GCF_022045245.1 Lucilia cuprina
AGGGGGATTCAGACGAATAAGCAAAATGTAATTTATGAAATACATTATATTGTATACATATATATAAGAATAAAATAATGTAAAGTAAATGTATGTAGAAATAGTCAGAACTAATTCTACGTTACAATAGTTTTCATGTTATAGCAGTCGTTTATATATCTTTTTATTGCATTATAGTTGCCATTTGTTTTGGTATATAATTTAATGCATAATATATTTTTAGAAAATAGCCAGATGGATAGATCGGTATAATTATTTTCACAGCTTTAAAAATGCGGTAATTTGAGGTTCTGATATGGTTGCAAATAACTTTGACAGTTTTAGTGCCAGGACAATCGTTTATGCAACATTTTAAAGCATTACAGTTGCACTTTGTTATGGTGTACAATTTGTGGCATAATGAATTTTTAAAAAAATTGGATAGATCGGTATATTTATTGGTACAGGTTTGGAAATGCAGTAATTTAAGGCTCCGATATGGTTGCAAATATCTTTTATAGTTTTCATGCTATGACAGTCATTTATGAATCATTTTAAAGCATTATTTTTGCATTTTAATTGGTATATCATTTGTGGCATAATGTGTGTTTTTACAAATTGGTCAATTTGATAGATCGGCAAAATTGTCGTTCTATGTTAAAAACACTGTGATTTGAGGTTTCGCTATGGTTGCAATTAACTTTGGCAGTTTTCGTGCTAGGACAGTCGTTTATGCACCATTTTAAAGCATTAAAATTGCCATTTGTTTTGGTATATAATTTATTGCATAATGTATTTTTAGAAAATGGCTAATTGGATAGATCGGTAGAATTATTTTCCCAGGTTTAAAAAGGCGGTAATTTGAATTTCCGATATGGTTGTGAATAACTTTGACAGTTTTCATGCTATGACAGTCATTTATGCATCATTTTAAAGCATTATGATTGCACTTTAATTTGGTATATCATTTGTGGCATAATGTGTATTTTTAGAATTTATTCAATTTGATAGATCGGTAGAATTATTGTTCGATGTATAACAAACGCAGTAATCTGAGGTTCCGCTATGGTTGCAATTAACTTTGGCAGTTTTCGTGCTAGGACAGTCATTTATGCATCATTTTAAAGCATTATGATTGCACATTAATATGGTATAACATTTGTAGCATAATGTGTGTTTTTACAAATTGGTCAATTTGATAGATCGGTAGAATTATTGTTCTATGTTTAATAAACATAGTAATCTGAGGGTCCGCTATGGTTTCAATTAACTTTGGCAGTTTTCGTGATAGGACAGTCGATTATGCACCCTTTTAAAGCATTAAAATTGCCATTTGTTTTGGTATATAATTTATTGCATAATGTATTTTTAGAAAATGGCTAATTGGATAGATCGGTAGAATTATTTTCCCAGGTTTA
>NW_025805830.1:0-4930 GCF_022045245.1 Lucilia cuprina
ATTGTTACTTGAAGTTGGTAAATCTTGGCTTGTGTTACTAATTGATGAAGTGGTTGCGACATCAAGAGGATTTTGCGTAGTGCATTTAACTTTATTTGTGTTGATTTTCCGTTTATCTTCTTCCAAGTGAAGCATTGAATTATGTTTTTTGTTGCATTGGGTGCAAGAACGTGTACTTTCACATTTGTTTTTAAAGTTTATGATTGTATCATTTTAAAGCATTATGATTGTACTTTAATTTGGTATATCATTTGTGGCATAATGTGTATTTTTACAAATTGGTCAATTTGATAGATCGGTAGAATTGTTGTTCTGTGTTTAAAAACACTGTGATTTGAGGTTCCGATATGGTTGCAAATAACTTTGACAGTTTTCATGCCAGGACAATCGTTTATGCATCATTTCAAAGCATTACAGTTGCACTTTGTTTTGGTGTACAATTTGTGGCATAATGAATTTTTACAAAAATTGGATAGATCGGTATAATTATTGGTACAGGTTTGGAAATGCGGTAATTTAAGGCTACGATATGGTTGCAGATATCATTTATAGTTTTCATGTTATTGCAGTCGTTTATATATCTTTTTATTGCATTATAGTTGCCATTTATTTTGGTATATAATTTATTGCATAATATATTTTTAGAAAATGGCTAATTGGATAGATCGGTAGAATTATTTTCACAGCTTTAAAAACGCGGTATTTTAAGGTTCCGATATGGCTGCAAATAACATTGGCAGTTTTCACGCTATGACAGTCATTTATGCATCATTTTAAAGCATTATGATTGCACTTTAATTTGGTATATCATTTGTGGCATAATGTGTTCGTCTAAAAAATGGTCAATTTGAAGGATCGGTAGAATTGTTGTTCTGTGTTAAAAACACTGTGATTTGAGGTTCCGATATGGTTGCAAATAACTTTGACAGTTATCATGCCAGGACAATCGTTTGTGCATCATTTTAAAGCACTACAGTTGCACTTTGTTTTGGTGTACAATTTGCGGCATAATGATTTTTTACAAAAATTGGATAGATCGGTATATTTATTGGTACAGGTTTAAAAATGCGGTAATTTAAGGCTCCGATATGGTTGCAAATATCATTTATAGTTTTCATGTTATAGCAGTGGTTTATATATCTTTTTATTGCATTATAGTTGCCATTTGTTTTGGTATATAATTTGTTGCATAATATATTTTTAGAAAATGGCTAATTGGATAGATCGGTATAATTATTTTTACAGTTTTAAAAACGCGGTATTTTGAAGTTCCGATATGGTTGTGAATAACTTTGGCAGTTTTCATGCTATGACAGTCATTTATGCATCATTTTAAAGCATTACAGTTGCACTTTGTTTTGGTATATAATTTATTGCATAATGTATTTTTTGAAAAAGGCCAGTTGGATAGATCGGTAGAATTATTTTCCCAGGTTTAAAAAGGCGGTAATTTGAAGTTCCGATATGGTTGTGAATAACTTTGACAGTTTTCATGCTATGACAGTCATTTATGCATCATTTTAAAGCATTATGATTGCACTTTAATTTGGTATATCATTTGTGGCATAATGTGTTCGTCTAAATAATGGTCAATTTGAAGGATCGGTAGAATTGTTGTTCTATGTTTAAAAACATTGTGATTTGAGGTTCCGATATGGTTGCAAATAACTTTGACAGTTTTCATGCCAGAACAATCGTTTATGCATCATTTTAAAGCATTACAGTTGCACTTTGTTTTGGTGTATAATTTGTGGCATAATGAATTTTTAAAAAAATTGGATAGATCGGTATATTTATTGGTACAGGTTTAGAAATGCGGTAATTTAAGGCTCCGATATGGTTACAAATATCATTTATAGTTTTCATGTTATTGCAGTCGTTTATATATCTTTTTATTGCATTATAGTTGCCATTTATTTTGGTATATAATTTGTTGCATAACATATTTTTAGAAAATGCCTAATTGGATAGATCGGTATAATTATTTTTACAGCTTTAAAAACGCGGTATTTTGAAGTTCCGATATGGTTGTGAATAACTTTGACAGTTTTCATGCTATGACAGTCATTTATGCATCATTTTAAAGCATTACAGTTGCACTTTGTTTTGGTATATAAGTTATTGCATAATGTATTTTAAGAATAAGGGCAGTTGGATAGATCGGTAGAATTATTTTCCCAGGTTTAAAAAGGCGGTATTTTAAGGTTCCGATATGGCCGCAAATAAAAATATATTATGCAACAAATTATATACCAAAACAAATGGCAACTATAAAGCAATAAAAAGATATATAAACGACTGCTATAACATGAAAACTATAAAAGATATGTGCAACCATATCGGAACCTTAAAATACCGCATTTTTAAACCTGAACCAATAAATATACCGATCTATCCAATTTTTGTAAAAATTCATTATGCCACAAATTATACACCAAAACAAAGTGCAACTGTAATGCTTTAAAATGATGCATAAACGATTGTCCTGGCATGATAACTGTCAAAGTTATTTGCAACCATATCGGAACCTCAAATCACAGCGTTTTTAAGCACAGAACAACAATTCTACCGATCCTTCAAATTGATCATTTTTTAGACGAACACATTATGCCACAAATGATATAACAAATTAAAGTGCAATCATAATGCTTTAAAATGGTGCCTAAATGACTGTCATAGCATGAAAACTGTCAAAGTTATTCACAACCATATCGGAACTTCAAATTACCGCCTTTTTAAACCTGGGAAAATAATTCTACCGATCTATCCAACTGGCCATTTTCTAAAAATACATTATGCAATAAATTATATACCAAAACAAATGGCAACTATAATGCAATAAAAAGATATATAAACCACTACTATAACATGAAAACTATAAATGATATTTGCAACCATATCGGAGCCTTAAATTACCGCATTTTTAAACCTGTACCAATAAATATACCGATCTATCCAATTTTTTTAAAAATTCATTATGCCACAAGTTATAAATTATTATATATCGGAACCTCAGATTACTGCCTTTATTAAACATAGAACAATAATTCTACCGATCTATCAAATTGACCAATTTCTAAAAACACACATTATGCTAAAAATGATATACCAAATTAAAGTACAATCATAATGCTTTAAAATGATGCCTAAATGACTGTCATAGCGTGAAAACTGCCAATGTTATTTGCAATCATATCGCAGCCTTAAATTACCGCATTTTTAAACCTGGGAAAATAATTCTACCGATCTATCCAACTGGTCATTTTCTAAAAATATATTATGCAACAAATTATATACCAAAACAAATGGCAACTATAATGCAATAAAAAGATATATAAACGACTGCAATAACATGAAAACTATAAAAGATATTTGCAACCATATCGGAGCCTTAAATTACCGCATTTCCAAACCTGTACCAATAAATATACCGATCTATCCAATTTTTTTAAAAATTCATTATGCCACAAGTTATAAATTATTATATATCGGAACCTCCGATTACTGCCTTTATTAAACATAGAACAATAATTCTACCGATCTATCAAATTGACCAATTTCTAAAAACACACATTATGCTACAAATGATATACCATATTAAAGTGCAATCATAATGCTTTTAAATGATGCCTAAATGACTGTCATAGCGTGAAAACTGCCAATGTTATTTGCAGCCATATCGGAACATCAAATTACCGCCTTTTTAAACCTGGGAAAATAATTCTACCGATCTATCAAATTGACCAATTTGTAAAAACACACATTATGCTACAAATGATATACCATATTAAAGTGCAATCATAATGCTTTAAAATGATGCCTAAATGACTGCAATAACATGAAAACTATAAAAGATATTTGCAACCATATCGGAGCCTTAAATTACCGCATTTGCAAACCTGTACCAATAAATATACCGATCTATCCAATTTTTGTAAAAATTCATTATGCCACAAATTATACACCAAATCAAAGTGCAACTGTAATGCTTTCAAATGATGCATAAACGATTGTCCTGGCATGATAACAGTCAAAGTTGTTTGCAAACATATCGGAACCTCAAATCACAGCGTTTTTAAACATAGAACAACAATTCTACCGATCCTTCAAATTGATCATTTTTTAGACGAACACATTATGCCACAAATGATATACCAAATTAAAGTGCAATCATAATGCTTTAAAATGATGCCTTAATGGCTGTCATAGCGTGAAAACTGTCAATGTTATTTGCAGCCATATCGGAACCTTAAAATACCGCGTTTTTAAAGCTGTGGAAATAATTATACTGCGTTTATTAAGCATAGAACAATAATTCTACCGATCTATCAAATTGACCAATTTCTAAAAACACACATTATGATACAAATGATATACCAAATTAAAGTGCAATCATAATGCTTTTAAATGATGCCTAAATGACTGTCATAGCGTGAAAACTGCCAATGTTATTTGCAGCCATATCGGAACATCAAATTACCGCCTTTTTAAACCTGGGAAAATAATTCTACCGATCTATCAAATTGACCAATTTGTAAAAACACACATTATGCTACAAATGATATACCATATTAAAGTGCAATCATAATGCTTTAAAATGATGCCTAAATGACTGCAATAACATGAAAACTATAAAAGATATTTGCAACCATATCGGAGCCTTAAATTACCGCATTTGCAAACCTGTACCAATAAATATACCGATCTATCCAATTTTTGTAAAAATTCATTATGCCACAAATTATACACCAAATCAAAGTGCAACTGTAATGCTTTCAAATGATGCATAAACGATGTCCTGGCATGATAACAGTCAAAGTTATTTGCAAACATATCGGAACCTCAAATCACAGCGTTTTTAAACATAGAACAACAATTCTACCGATCCTTCAAATTGATCATTTTTTAGACGAACACATTATGCCACAAA
>NW_025805831.1:0-1120 GCF_022045245.1 Lucilia cuprina
GGCAATCAATGAACGATTTACTCGCTCGGAGGCATTAGATTGCGGAGAGTAAAACGCGGTATACACATGAGTAATTCCTAATGACGTAAAAAATGCATTAAGGTCGTTGGCCTTAAATTGGGAGCCATTATCGCTCACAATAACCTCAGGCACTCCATAAGTGTGAAAGATTTGTTTTTCCAGGAAATCTTTGATAGCAGATGACGAGAACTTTCGTAGGGGATGCAACCAGTGGAACTTAGACAGATGGTCTAGAACAATTAGTAGACCAATATATCCGGACTTACTACGAGGGTATGGCCCTAATAAGTCCACATAAAGCCTTTGGAATGGACGTTCAGATACTATCTGCTTACCCATTTCCGGCTTCATTATGAAGTTTGGCGCTTTAGTCGCTTTACACACCTCGCAGTCCCTTACAAAATCACGTACATCTTTCGACATACCAGGCCAGAAGAAAAACCTTTTGAGTAATTCCAATGTTTTGCACATCCCTCCGTGAGATGTGGTTAAAGAGCTGTGGTGACTAGAAATTAAATCTTTTCTCATGTGGAGCGGAATCCAAAGTTTCCAAGATTTTCCCTCATTCTCTTCTACTCCATCATAAGGCTGTGTCCTAATGTATACAAATTCATCAACTATTTTTATATCAGGATATTTGTCCTGATTATTAGTGATTTTATGACGCAAGTTAACGTAATCTTCGTCCTGAAAACAAGTAGAGGAAAGGTCTATTTTTGGAAATTCTAGTTCTAGAGAGGAAATGTCATCACTTGGAATCCTAGAAAGGGCATCCGGCACAACATTATCGCGACCTTTGCGATGGCTTACAGAGAACTTGAATGCTTGCAACTTTAGAGCCCATCTCGCTAGTCTGCCGCTTAAATTTGGTTGTCGCATGAGCCAGACAAGGCTAGCGTGATCGGTGATTACTTCAAATTCCTGTAATTCCAGGTAACACCTAAAACGTTGGATGGCCTCTAAAGCTGCAAGACATTCGCGTTCCGTAACACTGTAGTTACGTTGTGCGGAATTGAGTTTCTTGCTCATAAAAGCGATTGGCCTCTCTAGTCCTTCATCATCCATTTGGATCAAAACGGCCCCTATGCCATAATCACTG
>NW_025805832.1:0-1428 GCF_022045245.1 Lucilia cuprina
CTAGAACAGAACTAGAACAGAACTAGAACAGAACTAGAACAGAACTAGAACAGAACTAGAACAGAACTAGAACAGAACTAGAACAGAACTAGAACATAACTAGAATAATACTATAACAGAACTAGAACAGAACTAGAAAAGAACTAGAACAGAACTAGAACCGAACTAGAACCGCACTAGAACCGAACTAGAACTGAACTAGAACTAATACGCAAATATTCGTTCACCGTATCGTATACTTTTTGAAAAATTTTATACAAATACCAAATTGCTTATACCATCTGTAGAACCAATTGTATTGTTCATAATTTATTCAATAATCTTTCCTTTATCCTAAAAACTATACACTTCATAATTTTGGTGTAAAATGATGAAAATGGTGTAATTCATCATATTAAAATTTTTAACATTCTTGTGTTCATTCTTTGTGTCGATACCAAAGGCGCCATTTTGTCCGTTAAGGAATGAGTTCAACATTTTTATTTTCTGTTAAACATTCCTTGTTTAATTTTCTCACTTGCTTATGATACAAACGACAAAACCGACACAATACCAACAGCGATAACAACAATAATAACAAAACTACAACAAGAAACTTAATGACATTTCTCAATTTAAGCGGGGGACAATAACAAAATTAACAAAGCTACAACATCAAACTTAACGCAACTCTAGAGGCAGAGAGAGAGAGAGAGAAAAATAGCAACAATAATTGGACATTTTGACAAGCTGACACCATTGAGAAGATATTTATTCATAGCTGTTGTTATTGTTGTTCTTACTGTGTGCACAAGGACTTTGTAGACGTTGGTGCAAATTTAAGTTGCAATAAAAAGGACTTTCATTACTTAGAGCGGGATAATAATGATGAGTTCATAAATCAAAACAAATAAAATAACAAAATGGAAATGAAACTAAACAAAGGCTACAAAAAGCAACAACAATAAGGGAAAAAAGTAAAAGTTATTTGCAATAAGAAGTGTGTTACAATATTTGTTATTTGCATATTGAGTTTGTACGTATCAATTAGAAATTTAAATAGATTTTGTATGACTATTAGTAAAAAGGGGGAAAACCAAAAATATTAATTAAACTTATACTTTGTTATTAATTTTTCTATAAGTGGAGAAAATTGCCTATAAATATTTTTTTTTCAAAATTTCTCACAAAAAATATTTTTTTATTATAAGAAAATAATTTTTCCAAAATTTTCTACAAGAAAGTTTTTGCAAATATTAATACTATTTAAAGATTCTCTGTACTAATGAAAGATTTTACGAATATTGTGTTTAAATAAGATGTATTTCTCAAAAAAAAAAAAAGAACGAAACTAGAACTGAACTAGAACTGAACTAGAACTGAACTAGAACTGAACTAGAACTGAACTAGAACTGAACTAGAACTGAACTAGAACTGAACTAGAACTGA
>NW_025805833.1:0-1672 GCF_022045245.1 Lucilia cuprina
CTAAGGTCTAGTCTATAGTCTAGTCTAAAGTCTAGTCTATAGTCTATTCTAAAGTCTAGTCTATAGTCTAGTCTATAGTCTGGTCTATAGTCTAGTCTATGGTCTAGTCTATGGTCTAGTATATAGTCTAGTCTATAGACTAGTATATAGTCTAGTCTATAGTCTAGTCTAAAGTCTAGTCTAGTATGTAGTTTAGTCTATAGTCTAGTCTATAATCTAATCTATAGTCTAGTCTATAGTATATTCTATAGTGTAGTATATAGTTTAGTCTATAGACTATAGTCTAGTATAGATTATAGTCTAGTCTCTAGTATAGTCTATAGTGTATGGCATTTTCCAAATTATTTGTTAAATATGATTATAAGTAAACTGAGCTCCTACACACGTACACAACTGACAATTGCTTTTGTTCATTGCTTGACATTATTACAAATTGTGTTGACTTTATTACAAAATTTACAAATACAAAACCAATTACAATTTATTGAAATGAATCGCTGCTGCTACAAAAGTAAGCTCTAAAAAGATTGTCGCTGGAAATGGCACAAGATTCATAATTTACATCCATTTCCACCTTCTCCCATGAATACAGTTTTTTTTTTATCACATACAATCCCAGTTGAAATATATACCTAATGTGTTCAGATTACAAATGCTTTAATTGCTTCCAATGTATGTGGTAGGTATAAGTATTTAATTTGAGGGTTTAATTAGTTGTGAAAATTTAATTAAAGGATTTCATTTCAATCTTCTATTTACTGTTTTTTATTGTTGTTTATATGTGTGGTTGTGTTCTTTTTTTTATTTGTAAGAAAAGGTGAGTGGGTGTACTTTTCTTAATTAGCCGTTGAAGGATAGAAGTAATTAAAACCAGTAATAAGCTGAAGCACAATGTGTTTCTTTATGTAATGTATGAAAGAATAAGAAAAAAAAAACGAAAACGAAATAAATTAGTTTATGATTGTCTAAAATAAAGTTATTAAACATGAAGATAAAACTTAATTCTGAAAAGTAAATTTTGGAATCTAAGGAACTAAGGAATAAGGGAATAAAATTATTAATATTCTGCATATTTTTTCGAAGTTTTACCACCATTTTTTTCTATTTATTGTGCTAATATTCCTATTGTTGAGTTTGAGATGTAACAGTTCCTTTATGCCTACATTTACCCGGAAGCCACAAACATGATGTAATTTTTGTTTATAAATCTTATGCGAAAAATTAAATGTCATTTACGTTAAGTCATTTAAATAATAAATAAATCTTCACAAATGTTACAATTTATTTTCAGTAAATTAAACAATTTTTATCAATTACCAAATAAAGTATTAAACCAAAATACAACAACAAATAAACTCACAGGAATTACGAAAAACAAACACGAAATAATTAAACGTATTAAATAAAGTTTCAAGAGTGCAGTGAAACAATGATTTTGACGCGTGGACAGGGTTTTAAAAAAGTTGTCAACTTTTAAGGCTACAAAGGCTGCAACAGCAATTGGTCAAAATGTAGAGAGACTAGACTACTCTATGAACTGTATAGACTAGACTAAACTATAGATTAGACTATAGACTTGACTATAGACTAGACTATAGACTAGACTATAGACTAGACTGTAGACTAGACTATAGACTAGACTATAGACTAGACTATAGACTAGACTATAGAC
>NW_025805834.1:0-2100 GCF_022045245.1 Lucilia cuprina
ACTAGAGCAGAACTAGAACAGAACTAGAACAGAACTAGAGCAGAACTAGAACAGAACTAGAACAGAACTAGAACAGAACTAGAACAGAACTAGAACAGAACTAGAACATAACTAGAACTGAACTAGAACAGAAAAAATTGAAACTAAATCGGAATCATTTTAATAGAGTGTCCTTGGTACCATTTTTCTTTTATTACGTTAAGTGCCAGATTTTTATAAATACAGTATGTCTGTATCTCATACCCATTATATGCTCCTACCTTAAGTCTTTATCCACCCACATCCATATGTCTGGTTTTGAGCTTTTTCTACCAACAAATAATTTGTGTATTTTTCGTATTTAGAACAAGAAAACAAACATTTTTTATTTTTAGTACAATACACATACACACAAACATCTCATTAGCATTTCTGTCGCATTAAAATATTGAGCCTTAGGCTATGTACCATTTGTGTTTTGTATAAAACCTCCCAAAAAAATACTAATTTCGACAGTATTAATTTAAGACTTTAATTTTCTTTTAATGCTGGCGAAATTGTTTACGAAAACTTTTCACGTACAAGTCAGACAAAGGGTTAAATAATTATTAAATAAGTTTTAAAATTGGTTCTATATTTGGAAATTTGAAATTTTTGATGGTAGCTTAAGAAATATATTTTTTTTGTTTTGTAACTCCCTTTTGTTTCTTAACTGAATATGAAATAATTATTCTCTAAAGTAATCTACATATGTATGTCTCTATCTCTATTTCTTTAATTAATCTTGTATACGGACACAATATAATTGCAAAATAATTAAGGTTCACATTCAAATAATCTATCATTTCTTGGAATTGATTTATTTTCGGTAGCAAATAGTAATACAAATCTTCAAATAGAGAACTAATGGGCTTCTAGAAAAAATATTAAATGTCATACAATGTCCACAGATGATGGTTTGATGTGTATGTGAATGTTGATGGACATTTATTATGACAGATGAATAAATTGTTTGTTCTTTAGCAGCAAACAATTTGCTCATGTTGTTAGAAATGTATTTCAATTAATCATAAATGTACACACATAAACTTAAGTGAAAACTATAATAAAATTTCAAGACATTTCCGTAACAATGTTTGGAATTAAGTAGTTTGGTATATATTTGCTCGTGCGTTTACTGATTTAAGTGCAACTTTCGATAAAAATAAGAAAGCATAATAGTAAGTAAAGAGAATTTTAAAGGATTTATTATTTTTCATATATTTAAATAATTTTTTAAAAAATGTTTAACATTTCCCTTAGTTGTTGTTTTAAAATCACCTAAATTAAATCTTTTCTAAATTTCTAAACAATATCTTTTATCTCACTGGGACAAGACATTAAAAATCTGACATTAAGACAAATTACCAATTGTGCACAAATTTTTTGTACAGCTTTTTCCACAACCATCACACTGACTTTGGTGTCAAGGGAAAAAATCAACCCTAAAAATTTCAAAAGTCAAAGCTAGAACATTAAATGTAGTAATCTTGCTTTAACCTACTGTTTATTTTAAATATTGCCTAATGTTAAAGAAATAGATAACAAACAAAAAATGTAAAATTTAATAGAACCTTATATTTTAATGCAAATTTTACGCAATTTAAAGCCTACGAAATATATTTTAAATAAATTGCTTAAATATTAGAATTTGTGTTTCACAGACTAGAAAAATTTATTTTTAAAAAATACTATGTATGAATATATATAGTAAAGCAGAATGTTGGATAAAAAAAAACACAAAATCCGGAAAATTTATGCCTTTTGTTATAAAAATAAATAGATTTTTAAACAATATTAAACCTTCAACATAACACGGACATAATTATTTACATATACATATATACAAACTACAATACAAAACTACAAACAGCTATGTATGTATATACTTAAGAATGTATGCATAGCTATATCAATTTTCTGCTGAAATAGAGATATGGCATCACGTCATTGAAACTTGTACTCAATATTTTTTACTAGAACTGAACTAGAACTGAACTAGAACTGAACTAGAACTGCACTAGAACTGAACTAGAACTGAACTAGAACTGAACTAGAACTGAACTAGAACTGAACTAGAAC
>NW_025805835.1:0-2686 GCF_022045245.1 Lucilia cuprina
ATTAGGAAAATGTAAAACTATAAAGATTTCGCAAACTAAAGCTGGCATTTTGACTTATTTACAGTATTTGTGAAATCTAAAAAAGTCGTTAAGAAAATTAAAAAAAAATAAATAAACAACAATCACCAAAACTTGCACATATTTTTAATTTTCTCAACAAATTAACAGTTATTTCTAGAGTTTGTATGAATCCTTTGGATTCTAAAAATTGTATAATTTCTAGAAATTCAACTGTTTAGTTCAGTAAATTGAAAGATTTTGTAAATTTCACTATTTAGTTGACTTTCTTGATAAATTCTTTGAGATTGTAGGTAAAAACGTAAAAATATAAAGATTTCGCAAAAATGGAACTGGCATCTTTGAATTATCAACAGTTTTTGTGAAATCTAATAAAGTTCTCAACGAATTGCAAAAAGTATGTCTACTTTTTCTAGAGTTTTTATGAAAGCTTTGATGTATAGTATAGTGAATTGATATATTTTGTAAATTTCTCTATTTAGTTGACTTTCTTTATAAATTCTTTGAGAAAGTAGGAAAAATGTCAAAAAATAAAGACTTTCATATTTTTATAATTTTCTCAAGTTTTTATGAAACCTTGAATTTCTACAATTTTCTAATATAAAGAAATTCAACTGTTTAGCATATTGAAAGATTTTGTAAAATTCACTAACCATCACTATTTAGTTGACTTCTTTTATAAATTCTTTAAAAAAAAGATTGGGAAAATGCAAAACTATAAAGATTTCGCAAAATAAAGCTGGCATTTTTGACTTATCTTTTTATACCCTCCACCACCATCAGTGGTGATAGGGGGTATATATAACTTTGTCATTCCGTGTGTAACACCAAGAAATATTCATCTGAGACCCAACAAAGTATATATTCTGGGTCCTTTCAAATTCTGAGTCGATCTAGCTATGTCCGTCTGTCTGTGTAAAACACGCTCACAATAAAACGAAGCAATAGAATTTAACCAAATTCACCCAAAATGTTCTTAGTTTTCCTAAGTTGTTTGGTATTGAAAATGGGCAAAATCGGTTCACATCGGGAAAAGTTATGAATCAAAATTTGAAACAACCTCGAAAAAATAAGCATTTTTTAGACATTCTGACGAAATTTTCTCGAAAACTATGCAAGATAATTCCATAAAAATCGGCATACATATTTTTATTTATTTTAAATGATATTTTTATTTATTTTAAATAATGTCCTTGCAGGATCAAAAATAAATAAATATAATATTTATGTAGTCCTTTCAGGATCTTTTAAGAAGTTATTTTAAGTTTTCAAAGTTTGAACACTTGCTTAATACTGATTCGATTCTGGTTTTTTTAATTAATATAAGAAATAACAATTATAAATGTAAATACATATTTACATACGTACATGTAAATATGTATTGCACTTAATGATCGTACATACTCTATATTCATAAACAAAATTGGGAATGCAGAAATACCTATTTACTTAGCAACAAATTAGTGTTACAAGAAGATATGTAAAATACGTAAACAATAATTAACAAATTGGGATTACAGAAAAATAGAATCGCTTAGCAACATTATTTTAATTATAAGAAATATGTAAAATAGGTATGTAAATAACAATCAATAAAAATTGGGAATACAGAAATGATGTGTAAACAGCAAGGCATGCACAATTGTCACCAACTTGTATTATTTACACTTTGTGTGTAAAATAAGAAATTAGGGAAGATTGTGCATGTCTGATCATGATCTTCATTTGCGTTCAGCAATAATAATCAACAATTAATAAATAATAAAAGAATATAATGCACAATGTTTATTACTTATCATACATACACAATATATGTATGTAAGTAAGTAAACAATATTGGGCAATTAAACTGTTGCTATAGGATAAAAATTAATAAGGGTATTCACTTCCCATATCATATACTCATACATATAACTCTTAATCTCTGCGTAAAATCCCCAGAATCGGTCCACAATTTCATATACCTCCTATACAAAAGTACATATTCCAGGAAATTTGGTTTTTTGTTAATAACTTCCGTCGTAATGCAGATATCTTCACAAAATTTTATAAAATTAAATTTTATGACAATAGAATTTATTCAGAGGAAAAACTTTTTGGATGGGTCCATAATTGGTCATAGCTCCCATACAAGGTCCCCTCACGAAAATCACTTAAACGTGCATAACTCATTACTAAATAAAGATATCGATATGAAATTTGGTATAAGTATTGCTCTTATATACAGAAATATTACAATGATAGCTTTTTGTTGATCGGTCCATATTTGGTCATAGCTCTCATACAAGGTCCCCTCCCGAAAATCACTTAAACACGCATAACTCATTACTAAATTAAGATATCGATATAAAATTTGGTACAAGTATTGCTTTTATATACTGAAATATAACCATGAAAGTTTCTTTGGATCGGTCCATATTTGGTCATAGCTCCCATACAAGGTCCCCTCCCGAAAATCACTTAAACGCACATAACTCATCACTTAATTAAGATATCGATATAAAATTTGTTTCAAGTATTGCTCTTATATCCAGATATAATACAATTGAAGAGTTTTTTGATCGGTCCATATTTGGTCATAGCTCCCATACAAGGTCCTCTCCTATATACCCTCTATCACCACTGATGGTGGTGGAGGGTATAAAAAGTCGTTAAGAAAATTAAAAAA
>NW_025805836.1:0-1777 GCF_022045245.1 Lucilia cuprina
TCTGTTCTAGTTCTGTTCTAGTTCTGTTCTAGTTCTGTTCTAGTTCTGTTCTAGTTCTGTTCTAGTTCTGTTCTAGTTCTGTTCTAGTTCTATTCTAGTTCTAGTTCTATTCTTGTTCTAGTTCTGTTCTAGTTCTAGTTCTGTTCTGTTCTAGTTCTAGTTCTGTTCTATTTCTGTTCTAGTTCTGTTCTAGTTCTGTTCTAGTTCTGTTCTAGTTCTGTTCTAGTTCTGTTCTAGTTCTAGTTCTGTTCTAGTTCTGTTCTAGTTCTGTTCTAGTTCTGTTCTAGTTCTGTTCTAGTTCTGTTCTAGTTCTGTTCTAGTTATGTTCTAGTTCTTTTCTAGTTGTACTCTAGTTCTGTTCTAGTTCTGTTCCAATTTTCCCTGTTTTAAACCACTGTACATTACCAAAAGAGTGTCAAATTTCTCCTAGACTCTAATAACTTTATCCGTTTCTCTTAACAAATCCCATAAGAGTTTTAACACATATATACATATATCCATAACTCCTTCTATCAATGACCTGCGCACTAGCAACCTCAAACTTTACGATATTAATAAGAACAAAATGTAAATGGATACGTTATACGTTAATAAAGTCCTAAGAAATTTGATTTTTTATCAAACATCAGCATCATTATAGCAAAAGCAACAACATCAATATTATCCTTGCAGAAGAAGGATTCTAACGGGCTTCTGCTGGCTGCTTGAAAAAAAGACACTGTTAACATATGGACAAGAAGAAGATAAAACCATAAAGATGATTGTTGTTGTTGTTTAGGGGTTTTTCTAGTTACGACTGTTGAAGGTCTCCAAGGACTAGCAATGGCAAAATGTTGCAAACATGAGCTGCTACAGCTGCCTGCTGCCCATGTTATGTGAATTTACAACAGTCATTACAGCTACAATGTATAAAATTATACGTTTGAGATAAAAATTACGACGCAATTTTATGAATTATGAAATTAAAATTTATGATTTATCCACAATTGCTGGATTTTAATTGAATTTAAAAAAATCTTAACATTTTTCAGAGATAAAATAAAAACAGAAATTTTTAAGAAAAGTTTAATATTAAAAATAAGAATATAATTAGAATTTCTCCTATTTTTCATAATAAAACACATTATTTTATTTCGTTTCTAATTATTTATTTTGAATTATTTTTCATTATTCATCATTAATAATATATATTTATTTAAATATTGTAAAAATTTTTTATTCAGCATTCCAATTGTCCTTCATTGTCAATCAATTCCTTTTCATTAGAAAAAATCTTGCGCCAAAAAATATTTTTATATATTTTTCTTAGTTTTCTCAGCTAATTGTTTTTTTACCAGTAATTTATTGTATCATTTATATCAATTTATTATCAATCTAATTTTTGATTTTTAATTTTAAAACATTTACTTTTCTTAATTGGTTTCTTTTTCATAACAAAACGAACACATATCTTTAAGCTTTTTCGAGAGAAAGAGATAGTTACGTACTTTGTTTTATTGTTATAAAAAGGTAAACTACATTAAAGTTTTATTGTATAAATTTTAATTAATTTATTAATATTTTTATATTTAAAATATCACTGGTTTTAAGTAAATTTTTGTTTGAAAAAAAATTATGTGTGTCTTTCCATTAAGTGCAAACAAAGTTTTAAAACTTAGAATTGAACCAATAGAACAGAACTAGAACAGAACAAAACTAGAACAGAACTAGAACAGAACTAGAACAGAACTAGAACAGAACTAGAACAGAACTAGAACAGAACTAGAACAGAACTAGA
>NW_025805837.1:0-1660 GCF_022045245.1 Lucilia cuprina
TAGATAGATAGATAGATAGATAGATAGATAGATAGATAGATAGATAGATAGATAGATAGATAGATAGATAGATAGATAGATAGATAGATAGATAGATAGATATCTTTCCATCTGTATCTAGCTGTATATCTTCCTTACTCTCTATATAATTTTATCAATAAATTCCTTTTCAAATCTGCTTTATTTACACCTCCCAGGACATTAAGTTTAAAAAAAAACATACAATTATTATTATACAACTTTTTCTACAAAATTATAAAGTAAAAATAAACCACATTTTTTTCTGGTCTACTATAGGAAAACTATATAAAAAATTTAAATAAAATTGACCTGTAACAACATACACTCATATAAAGGATACAAATATGGAAATGAACTTTTTCCATAGAATCATCTTTCATAACCCATGTAATATATATTTTAATATTAAAAAGAAAAACAAACTATACATGATGAACTAGTCATCCATACGAGTACCACCACGGCTGAGTCCGTATATTACAAACAGATTTTTATTTTTTATGAAAGTGTCTTTTGTTGGTTTTAGTATTTAAATTTATATTATGGTCCCTGAATTATACTCATACGAGTGAAACATTGCTATGTATATGAATAGTAAAATAGTAGTTGGTGTTCATCACCCACTTATTCCATACAATATGCCAATATCATGTACTTTACTAACTCTTACTCAACGGTTTTGCTTTATATCTATGGTAAAAAAAATATATGAGTTTTTATATTACTAGGTCACCCAGTAACCTGAAGACATTTTCCTTTGCTTCCGAACAAATTTTGTTTATTTTGTGTGAAATTTTTTGGGCACAGAGTGTAAGGAAATTAAGGTAACAAAATTAGAAATAATGTAAAATTTAAATAATTGGCTAAAGTTTACGGGGTCGGGGGTTTAAGGGGTTTAAGGGTCTAATTCAGAGCAAATTTAAACGATGAACTTTTAAAGGACCTCAAAAAGTAAAATATTCAACACCTGGTAATTTTAAAATATAACCACTACAAGAGTTATTTAAATATGTATCGGTACTGGTAAGGAGTCAGACCATAATGACTTCTACATCCGCTTCTGATTGCAATGGTAAATTTAACAAAATATTTCTACGTTGTAATAATTATAAGGTGTTTCATATTTCACTGTATATATAAAAGTATACCCATACCATTGTATCGTAGTGACGTCTAAAGTATGTCAGTGTTCCAAAATGTGTTAAAGAATTTCCGTTTTTTATACACATTTATACTTTTTTTTTGTCCTGAAACTTTTAATTACGTGAAAATTAAATTGAACATTTCTTTTTTATTTGTATTACTTTTTCCCTTGTGTTTTTCACTTCCATTTTCATTTGTATAGTGGATACAATTAAGAATCGTAAAAAAATGCTGCTGACTTATTTTTCATTTGTTTTAGCGGTGCATTTATAATGATTCATATATTAATTTCTGCCATTTCCTTTTAATTGAGATATGTATAACCTAAAAAATGTTTATTTAATAAATTAATTATTGCAATTTAATTGCATAAAATTAATTTGTAGTTTTAAAAATAAATAGATAGATAGATAGATAGATAGATAGATAGATAGATAGATAGATAGATAGATAGATAGATAGATAGATAGATAGATAGATAGATAGATAGATAGAT
>NW_025805838.1:0-2298 GCF_022045245.1 Lucilia cuprina
GAACTGAACTAGAACTGTACTAGAACTGAACTAGAACTGAACTAGAACTGAACTAGAACTGAACTAGAACTGAACTAGAACTGAACTAGAACTGAACTAGAACTAAACATAACTAGAACTAAACATAACTAGAACTAAACATAACTAGAACTAAACATAACTAGAACTAAACATAACTAGAACTAAACATAACTAGAACTGAAGGGAATTGAACTAGAACTGAAATAGAACTAAACTAGAACTGAACTAGAACGAACCTGGAACTGTACTAGAACTGAACTAGAACTAAACTTGAACTGAACTAGAACTAAACTTGAACTGAACTAGAACAGAATTAGAACTATACTACAACTGAAATACAACTGAATTACAACTGAACTGGAAATGAACTAGAACTGAACTGGAAATGAACTAGAACAGAACTATAACTGAACAAGAACTAGAACTGAACTATAACATAACTAGAACAGAGCTAGAATTGAATTGGACCAGAAATTAACTACAACTGAACTTGAGCACTTTATCTCTCAAAATCTACCATAAGCAAAAGAAGCAAATAAATATATTTATTTATTAATTTCTTCTCCTGTCTATTTTCATTACTTTTGACCGGAAAACGTTACTATTTAGCTTGGCTAGTTGCAATAACATTTCTACTGAATATAAACAGTTTTTGGTCTATAACTGTCTCATAATTTCTAAAACCATTCAAATTACAACACACAAATGCCGCCAATAAAAACTTAGAAAGAAAAGTTTTTGCAAGGCAAAATCGTAAATTTAGAGCCAGAAACTGATTTACAAAGAAAAAAGGTGGTAAGAAACTGAACATAATTTTTAATTTTATTAAATATTAAGTTAATTAACGAAATGATAGCACAATCTAAATTATGGTGGACAGGCAAGGTAACTGGTTAAAAGAACAGGTATTAAAATAAATTTACAAATTATGGTGATTTTTATCTTAAGAGAACTAAAATGGAAAATAAAAATATGATATAAACACTATTTGTGGAAGATTTGCATTTAATAATAACATTAAAACATTAACTTATATTTTTATTATTTATAAATATATTAAATTAATTTTTTAAAATTCTATTTTAATTTCAGCTGTTTCTTAATAAATATCTTTAAGGATTTCTATAAAAGGTATGGTTGTTATCTTTGAGTAAGTTAGATTTCTAATTTAGATAAAGTCAGTCAAAAGTTTATTATTAATTTGGAAATTCATTAAACCATATGTGTTTGTTTTAACAAGGACGTGCGCAAATCTTAAACAAGTTAAATATAAACTAATTTTTATTAGTTCCACTAAAAACTGCTAAAACTGAAACAACCGCCAGTTAGTTAGTTAGACAGTGTTTGGTTTCTTTACTACAACAAATTACCAGCGCTGTTTTATTATCCCAGCAAAAAATAACTTTCAATGAAGCCGAAAGGAATAAAAACGAGCATTCAAAATAGACGCTATGTTTTTATGAAATATTCACATTGCTTCAGGATGGCAGGAAAGTTAATAAAATTTTATAAATTTTCTTATTTTTTGTTGGGATATTCATGATGTTTTGTTCACTGCGGTTTTAGTTCAAGTCTGAGCCACAATTCCCATAGGAGAAGACAAATTTTTATGGGAATTTATTAAAGAAACGCATTAATGTTGAAGTCTTATACACAAATGTTCATACATAAACATCCAACATACTAATAACTGCAACAACAACAACAACCTACAACAAGTTGTCAAGAGTATGTATGTGGACTTAACGCAACATCAACAGCATGTGGCAACTTTGACAACAAGATTTTAAATAAAATATAAAAAAATTGCTAATTGTAAAGTTTTTCAAGATACCCTACATAATTCCAAAGAATTAGAGAAAGAACTGAACTGAACTAGAACAGAACTAGAACGGAACTAGAACTGAACTAGAACTGAACTAGAACTGAACTAGAACTGAACTAGAACTGAACTAGAACTGAACTAGAACTGAACTAGAACTGAATTAGAACTGAACTAGAACTGAACTAGAACTGAATTAGAACTGAACTAGAACTGAACTAGAACTGAACTATAACTGAACTAGAACTGAACTAGAACTGAACTAGAACTGAACTAGAACTGAACTACAACTGAACTAGAACTGAACTAAAACTGAACTAGAACTGAATTAGAACTGAACTAGAACTGAACTAGGACTGAACTCGAACTGAACTAGAACTGAACTAGAACTGAACTAGAACTGAACTAGAACTGAACTAGAACTGAACTAGAACTGAACTAGAACTGAACTAGAA
>NW_025805839.1:0-2746 GCF_022045245.1 Lucilia cuprina
TTTTTTAGACGAACACATTATGCCACAAATGATATACCAAATTATAGTGCAATCATAATGCTTTAAAATGATGCCTAAATGACTGTCATAGCGTGAAAACTGCCAATGCTATTTGCAGCCATATCGAACCTTAAAACACCGCGCTTTTAAAGCTGTGAAAATAATTCTACCGATCTATACAATTAGCCATTTTCTAAAAATATATTATGCAACAAATTATATACCAAAACAAATGGCAACTATAATGCAATAAAAAGATATATAAACGACTGCTATAACATGAAAACTATAAAAGATATTTGCAACCATATCGGAAACTTCAATTACCGCATTTCCATACCTGTACCAATAAATATACCGATCTATCCAATTTTTGTAAAAATTCATTATGCCACAAATGGTATACCAAAACAAAGTGCAACTGTAATGCTTTAAAATGATGCATAAACGATTGTTCTGGCATGAAAACTGTCAAAGTTATTTGCAACCATATCGGAACCTGAAATCACAGCGTTTTTAACATAGAACAACAATCCAACCGATCCTTCAAATTGACCATTTTTTAGACGAACACATTATGCCACAAATGATACACCAAATTAAAGTGCAATCATAATGCTTTAAAATGATGCATAAATGACTGTCAGAGCATGAAAACCGTCAAAATTATTCACAACCATATCGGAACCTCAAATTACCGCCTTTCTAAACCTGGGAAAATAATTCTACCGATCCATCCAATTGGCAATTTTCTAAAAATACATTATGCAATAAATTATATACCAAAACAAACGGCAATTTTAATGCTTTAAAATGGTCCTAGCACGAAAACTGCCAAAATTAATTGCAACCATATCGGAACCTCAGATTACTGCGTTTATTAAACATAGAACAATAATTCTACCGATTTATCAAATTGACCAATTTGTAAAAACACACATTATGCTACAAATGATATACCAAAACAAATGGCAATTTTAATGCTTTAAAATGGTGCATAAACGACTGTCCTAGCACGAAAACTGCCAAAGTTAATTGCAACCATAAAGGAACCTCAGATTACTGCGTTTATTAAACATAGAACAATAATTCTACCGATCTATCAAATTGGCCAATTTGTAAAAATACACATTATGCTACAAATGATATACCATATTAAAGTGCAATCATAATGCTTTAAAATGATGCCTAAATGACTGTCATAGCGTGAAAACTGCCAATGTTATTTGCAGCCATATCGGAACCTTAAAATACCGCGTTTTTAAAGCTGTAAAAATAATTCTACCGATCTACCCAATTAGCCATATTCTAAAAATACATTATGCAATAAATTATATACCAAAACAAATGGCAATTTTAATGCTTTAAAATGGTGCATAAACGACTGTCCTAGCACGAAAACTGCCAAAGTTAATTGCAACCATATCGGAACCTCAGATTACTGCGTTTATTAAACATAGAACAATAATTCTACCGATCTATCAAATTGACCAATTTGTAAAAACACACATTATGCTACAAATGATATACCATATTAAAGTGTAATCATAATGCTTTAAAATGATGCATAAATGACTGTCATAGCATGAAAACTGTCAAAGTTATTCACAACCATATCGGAACTTCAAATTACCGCCTTTTTAAACCTGGGAAAATAATTCTACCGATCTATCCAACTGGCCATTTTCTAAAAATACATTATGCAATAAATTATATACCAAAACAAATGGCAATTTTAATGCTTTAAAATGGTGCATAAACGACTGTCCTAGCACGAAAACTGCCAAAGTTAATTGCAACCATATGGGAACCTCAGATAACTGCGTTTATTAAACTTAGAACAATAATTCTACCGATCTATCAAATTGACCAATTTCTAAAAACACACATTATGCTACAAATGATATACTATATTAAAGTACAATCATAATGCTTTAAAATGATGCCTAAATGGCTGTCATAGCGTGAAAACTGTCAATGTTATTTGCAGCCATATCGGAACCTCAAATTACCGCATTTTTAAAGCTGTGAAAATAGTTCTACCGATCTATCTGACTGGCCATTTTCTAAAAATACATTATGCAATAAATTATATACCAAAACAAATGGCAATTTTAATGCTTTAAAATGGTGTATAAATGACTGTCCTAGCACGAAAATTGCCAAAGTTAATTGCAACCATATCGGAACCTCAAATCACAGCGTTTTGAACATAGAACAACAATTCTACCGATTTTTCAAATTGACTATTTGTTAGACGAACACATTATGCCACAAATGATATACCAAATTAAAGTGCAATCATAATGCTTTAAAATTATGCATAGATGACTGTCATAGCGTGAAAACTGTCAAATTTATTTACAACCATATCGGAACCTTAAAATATTGCGTTTTTAAAGCTGTGAAAATAATTATACCGATCTATCCAATTAGCCATTTTTTAAAAATATATTATGCAACAAATTATATACCAAAACAAATGGCAACTATAATGCAATATAAAGATACATAAACCACTGCTATAACATGAAAACTATAAATGATATTTGCAACCATATCGGAGCCTTAAATTACCGCATTTTTAAACCTGTACCAATAAATATACCGATCTGTCCAATTTTTTTTAAAAATTCATTATGCCACAAATTATACACCAAAACAAAGTGCAACTGTAATGCTTTAAAATGATGCATAAACGATTGTTCTTGTATGAAAACTGTCAAAGTTATTTGCAACCATATCG
>NW_025805840.1:0-1137 GCF_022045245.1 Lucilia cuprina
AAATAAATAAAAGCTATCTAAGTTATCCCATAACAATCATCTATATGAATATTCGTTCGCTACGATTAAATTTTAATCCGTTTTTAGCTAGCTTGATTAATATCATAAGTAATATAAACTTTATAGTTCTTGTGGAAACCAATATCAAAAATAAAGAGCAACATGTTTATAATATAAATGGTTTCAACTCGTATTTCTTTAATAGAGATGGTAGAGGTGGAGGTGTAGCCGTCTATGTAAGAGAAAACATTATTCATACAAATTTAAACTTAAACACAATCTCATTTGAAATAATAAAAATCAATGTTACAATTAAAAACAAAACATTCTCTTTATATGCAATTTATCGACCGCCAAAAAATAATGTAAACGAATTCATAATAGAACTCGATACAATAATAAACACACAAAGCAATAAGCATGATATAATTATAATTGGCGATATGAATATTAATATTTTAAATCAAAACATCACAATAACAAAATACACGGAAATGATCTCTTCAAATGGATTGGAGTGTATAATAAACGAAACAACAAGAGAAGATATAACAAAGAAAACAAACTCTTGCATTGATCACTTACATATCAGAAACAACAAAATAAACACACACACACATATGCTGCTGTAGTGAGAACAAATATCTCTGATCATTATTCGCTTTGTTGTTGCATTCAAGAAGGAGAAAACGTAAGAAATATAAACCAGGGTATGGAAAGCACATTTTTTCGGGGTACCAGTTTAAATAATTTTAAAGTTAATAACCATATGCAAACAATAAATTGGAATGGATTAATAAACCAAAATATGAATACCAATGAAATATTTAATACAATATATGAACATTTTAAGAATGTGTACGAAATATCTAAGTCAAACAAGAAAAGTAATAAAAAACAAAGAAAAGTGAATCCGTGGATGAACGAAGAACTAATAAATCATTGTGAAGTTAGGGATAAACTTTATTTAAAATGGCTAAATAACAAAAATAATAAAAATTACGAGTTCCAATACAAAAAAATTTCGATATTTTGTAAATAAAAAACTGAATTTTGTAAAAAATAATTATTATAAAATTAAATTTATTGAAAATAGAAATAACATTAGAGCCACTTGGCAACTAATAAATGAAATAA
>NW_025805841.1:0-1538 GCF_022045245.1 Lucilia cuprina
CTAGAACTGAACTAGAACTGAACTAGAACTGAACTAGAACTGAACTAGAACTGAACTAGAACTGAACTAGAACTGAACTAGAACTGAACTAGAACTGAACTAGAAGTCCAAAATTTTACACAAAAACTATGTTTTTCTATGTTGCAACGTTCCTTTAGAGTTCATGTCTGGCCTTCTCAATTCACATTTTGCAATATTAACTTTATTATATGTTTGTATGTTGGTAGAAAACATGATGTTTGTTCATATTGCACTTAATTTTTTGTGACATTCACATTATTTGCTAAATGTTTTTACATTTGTTTGTCTCGCACACAGACGCACACACGCCCATATAATTTCCTACCCTAGGGCGCCATCTGCTGCATACAAGGACACTCATTTATATTTACAACTTTGCAACATATGATTACACTCATATAACATAGCATACACATACACACATACATGTATGTATGAATTTGGCAACTAGTAGTTTGACACTAGACTCCCTACGTCAACACATTATTACAATAAATAAAAGGCTTAAAATGCTCTAGTGGAAATACAACCAAATACAAAAAGGGAATAAACATGACAAGAAAATAAAATACTTTTAAAATGTTGCACATTCAACAACGCCTGCTCATATTAGCCCAGCTGATTGTGGTGATGTTGATGATGTCGATGATGAGTTTTAACGCACACGTTGCTTAATATTTGTTTGAAGTTTGTAAATGTTGCGCAAAAACTGCACATTTGAAAACTCATTAAACTGTAACATAAAAATGTTATGAACTAAAACTTAAAAACTCCAGTTTAAATAGACTACAACAGCTATTTTAGCCTAGTACTTGTTGACGCTTAAGTTTGTTTGTTTCTTTTCTACCCAAATGCTTGTTTTTATGGCCCAGTTGTCAGTTTATTGTAGGGGCCTGTCTCTTTACAGGCCATTTATGTTTGTTTTTTGTTTTGTTTTATTATTTTTTATAACTCAATTATTTGCTGTTACATTTTTTAAACACATTTTTTTCTTCGTTCGCATTCATTTATTGTGGCATTAAAATTGTTTCTGTCTAAATTGTCTTTTGAAATTCTACTTTAGTTGGGTTTTAGTATTTTTTGCACTTGTTTCTTCTGTTGGCTATAAACATTTGTTTTACTATTTTTATTTCTTTTATTAAAGAGAAAAAAAAACTTACACCCACAGACAACTTGTTTAACATCCGTCCATGGGTAGTATGACAGTACACAATGTTTTCTGTCTTAAACTTGCTACAATAGTTTATTATTTTCTTGTTATTGCTGCTTAATTCGTTTGGAAGTCTGTTAATGTAATATTTTTTTTATTTTATGAACTAATGAAAGAAATTGTTTTTCTTACAAAAAAATTTCATTAATAATATGTACTATATATTCAGTTCTAGTTCAGTTCTAGTTCAGTTCTAGTTTAGTTCTAGTTCAGTTCTAGTTCAGTTCTAGTTTAGTTCTAGTTTAGTTCTAGTTTAGTTCTAGTTCAGTTCTAGTTCAGTTCTAGTTCAGTTCTAGTTCAGTTCTAG
>NW_025805842.1:0-2893 GCF_022045245.1 Lucilia cuprina
ACTAGAACTGAACTAGAACTGAACTAGAACTGAACTAGAACTGAACTAGAACTGAACTAGAACTGAACTAGAACTGAACAAGAACAAAACTAGAACTGAACTAGAACTCAACTAGAACTCAACTAGAACTGAATTAGAACTGAACTAGAACTAAACTAGAACTAAACTAGAACTGAACTAGAACTGAACTAGAACTAAACTAGAACTAAACTAGAACTAAACTAGAACTAAACTAGAACTAAACTAGAACTGAACTAGAACTGAACTAGAACTGAACTAGAACTGAACTAGAACTGAACTAGAACTGAACTAGAACTGAACTAGAACTGAACTAGAACTGAACTAGAACTGAACTAGAACTGGACTAGAACTGAACAACAACTGAACTACAACTGAACTAAATCAAAACTGGAACTAAAATAAAACTGTACCTAGAACATTGTTTTAAAATCTTAAATAGAATAAAGTCTAGATAATGATGTAGGGTTTTTAGACTTTATATAATAATCTTTGTTTATGAAACCCACTGTTTAAACTTTTTGAGAAATGATGCTTTTTATTTAATTTTTTTTTTTTGTTTGTCGTAGAAAAAATCTTCAATCATTAAGAAAATAAACATATATTATACCAACGTCATACCACCCAAACAAATGTAATAAAATTGAAGAAAATAAATAAAAATTAATGCAAACAAAAAAAATTAAAACAATTTAAAAAGAACATAATATTTAAGCGCATTTAATATAGATTTTCTGCACTTTTTATTTGGAAACAAGCCATTTTTAAAAAAGAAATTGAAAAGTCAAATAAATAAAAAACCCCAAAACAAAAGCAAAGATTTTGTGAAGAAATGTTTAAATCAGAAGGTATAAATTTCAAGAAAAAAGAGACTTTGAAAATTTTTAATTGAAGCAATTAAATTTATTTGTAAGAAATAAAACTATTTTTGTTTTTTTTTTTTCTTTTAGTTTCCTTTGATATTATTTCGATTGCAATGAGAAACTTCCGTTTACGCTTTTCCGGATACGATTCAGATTTACTTTCTAACAGCTGTCAAATCTGACGTTTAACAAGTTCATGTTTAACGTTTATAGTCTTGTGAATTTCCTCTGCTTCTTGCCAATATTTTTACGAAATTTTCTTTATAGTTCAAGGCCATTGGTTAATTGGCAAAATCTTTAACATTTAAACGATTTAGTTGATTTTATTTCTTTTCGTTTTTTCTTTTGGGTTATCATGTAAATAGTTTTGTAATAGTTTTTAAATGTTGAAAATGTTTTCAGTCTTTCTATAAATTTGCCAGATGTCGGTAAATATTTTAAGAATTTTCACGTACCAATTTGTTAAATTTGTTCCTAAAAATACTTCCCAAAAAAAATTGTTTATTTAAATTGTTTCAAACAACATTTAGCAAAATATTTTAATACGTTTTTGTCTAATTTCATTTAAAATTAATAATAAATTTTTAATTTAACCAATGAATCATGTAATTAAACATAAATGACAATAGAAAACCTATAATTTACACAAATTATGTTAAAAATTTTCTATATTTTATGAATGATTTATTTATATAGAAAATTTTCAACTTTCACAGGATTTAACGTTTGCCAAAAAAATCTATAAACATATTTTTAAAAATTTATTTTTAAAAATAGTTGACTTTGACAAATAATTTCTTTTTTTATTATTTTAAATAATATTTTTAACATATAGAAATAATTTAAAAATTAAATTACGCTAACAATACGAAATACTTTAACAGTTAAGGGCAACAGTTTAGCTGCACTTTAGCTAACTAAATAAATGCAAAATATTTGTGTACTTAACAAAACCTTAGTATGACTAATTTCTAATATTTATATGAATTTTTATGAATCAATTTCAAAACTATTTAAAAATAGTCTACTTCTGTAGTGTTTTTGGGTTTATTTTTAGTACCCAAAAATGTCTTTTAATTGACGTACTATTTTCATGTACAAACATATACAAATATTTATTTTTAAGTACTTTAACGTATTAGCTTTTTATTAACTATTTACTTTATTATTTTAATTAAAAAAAAAACAATATATTGAGAGAATTTAAAAAATCAAATGCTAAATGTAAACAAACTTTTCAAGTCTAGAAAAGAATTATAACAGAATTAGAAAAAACTAGAATACAACTGCAGTAGAACAGAACTAAAACAGAACTAGAACAGAACTAGAACTGAACCAGAACTAAACTAGAACTAAACTAGAACTAAACTAGAACTGAACTAGAACTGAACTAGAACTGAACTAGAACTGAACTAGAACTGAACTAGAACTGAACTAGAACTGAACTAGAACTGAACTAGAACTGAACTAGAACTGAACTAGAACTGAACTAGAACTGAACTAGAACTGAACTAGAACTGAACTAGAACTGAACTAGAACTGAACTAGAACTGAACTAGAACTGAACTAGAACTGAACTAGAACTGAACTAGAAATGAACTAGAACTGAAATAGAAATGAACTAGAACTGAACTAGCACTGAACTAGCACTGAACTAGAACTGAACTAGAACTGAACTATAACTGAACTGAACTAGAACTGAACTGAACTAGAACTAAACTGAAATGCACTAGAACTGAACTAGAAGTGAACTAGAACTGAACTAGAACTGAACTGGAACTGAACTACAACTGAACTAGAACTGACCTAGAACTGAACTAGAACTGAACTGAACTGAACTAGAACTGAACTAGAACTGAACTACAACTGAACTAGAACTGAACTAGAACTGAACTAGAACAGAGCTAGAACTGAACTAGAACTGAACTAGAACTGAACTAGCACTGAACTAGCACTGAACTAGAACTGAACTAGAACCAGAACTGAACTAGAACTGAACTAGAACTGAACTA
>NW_025805843.1:0-1753 GCF_022045245.1 Lucilia cuprina
AGTTCAATTCTAGTTCTGTTTTAGTTCTGTTCTAGTTCTGTTCTATTGTATGAGTTTGTCATAATAATTTTGTATCTCTTCATTTTATGGTTTTATAAAATATTACATACATTTGTTCCGTTCACACAGGAGGCGAGCAAAAAAGAACATAAAATATATTTTTTATAGTTTTTGCACTTTATATTGCAGCAGGAGTGTTTTCATTTTATTTTTGTGAATTTTCGTTTGTTAAAAGATGAGTTTTTTTATTTTCCATATAAATTTTCTACAATATTTTATTATTTTTTATATTTCGTTACTGACTGGTCTGTGAAAGCACTGTAAAAGCAGCTGTAGTTTTATTTTATGTTTTTGGGTTTTGTGTTGAAAGTTTCATATTTTTTCCTATTTTTAAGCTACTAAATTGTTATTCGCTTTAGTGGTGGATGCAATGTAATTTTGTTGTGAGTCTTGATGGTTGAGCTGCTATGAAAATATACAATTTATAGCATTTCTTGCTGCATGAAAGCGATGAAATTATAGTTTCAGCAGGAAGTTACTGCAATAGTTAGGAAAATATTTAAGGAGACACAAAGTAAATAAACAAAGGTATTTAAATATTTCTTTAAATAAGTTTTTACACGATATAAATATTTATCAAAGAAAATATATTTGCTTAAACTTAATAATTTTAATTTAGTGGAAACTGACCTTATAATTATTAGCTACACTATAAATATTACTGTTATTGTTGCATTTGTATAGAATATCTACTATCATACATACTCTAAAAAATTCTTTTAACTATATCCTCCGAAAATCGTAGATAACTTGGTTAAGTGTACACATTTGTTAGTATGCTTCATTTAACATCATACAATAAAATCTGTAAAATATATAGAATATCTAACAAATGCTTTTTCATAGCAACTGTTTTTGAAACTTAAATATATAAAATTTTTATATAAAAAAAATATTTTACTAAAATAAAAAAAAAACTTGATATAAGACTTAATGGCTAAATGTAGAAGATTTGTGTTAAATTGTTGTTGCCGAAACTCTGTTAGAGAACAATTGATGAGTTGAAATATTGCAAAAATTTTCATTGTAAATGAGCTAACTAAGTCATAAGTATCCATTCCTCTACGGATTGAAAAATCTGTAATACGCATTTGATAAATTAAATCTTTTTGGCTAACAGAAGTGAGGAGATTTACAAACTGCTTCAAATCAATAGTGTGTTTAATGAATTGTTCAAAGTGAGACATTACTTAATTGTTAAAAGAGCTAAAAGATGTGAATTTTCATACAAAAAACTCAAATTTGCATCTTAACCAAGATTTTTATAGAAAACTCAAATTTCATAAAAGACTCGAATTTTTATGAAAAATTCAGATTTACACAAAAAAAAAAAGATTTTTGTGAAAAATTCACATTAAATCAAATTTTTCACAGAAAATTCAAATATTCGCAGAAAATTTAAATTTTTAAAAATATTAAAATTTTTACATAAAATTCAAGTTTTTACACAAAAATTCAAATTTATACAGAATATTCAATTTTTTTCAGAATATTAAAATTTTTACAGAAAATTCAAATTTTTACAGAAAATTTAAATTTTCACACAAAATTCAAATTTTTACAGAAAATTCAAATTTTTACAAAAACTTAAAATTTTACATAAAAATTCAAATTTTCAAGAATATTGAAATTTTATCAGCTTTCAAAACTAACTAACTAACTAACTAACTAACTAACTAACTAACTAACTAAC
>NW_025805844.1:0-1273 GCF_022045245.1 Lucilia cuprina
TTTAGTTCTGTTCTAGTTTTGTTCTAGTTCTTTTCTAGTTCTGTTCTAGTTCTGTTCTAGTTCTGTTCTAGTTCTGTTCTAGTTCTGTTCTAGTTCTGTTCTAGTTCTATCCTGGTTTAATTTTAATTATGTTTTAAAATGCATTGATTATATATAGTCCACAAATTTTTTGAAAACAACCACCTTTTTACCAGTTGTTGTTTTTGTTTTAAACACAAATACATATTCGGATTAACATACATATATTTCTATATACACTGTATACAAGATTCGCAACCAGGCGAACATAAAAATAAACAACTCGTAATGGTGAAAAAATGTAACAGAATATAACAAATATACATATTTCATGCATTCATATCTAAATATGTATGAATGTATGATGTATGTACGTAAATATGTATGTCTATATTCTGTACAAACATACCACATATCTGTATATTTATATACAAGAGTAAAATAAAAAAACTACAAGCAAATAATAACAAATAATATAATATACATACATATGTATCAATGTACATACTTATGTATGTTTGTGTGTATATACATAAATATGTAAATATAAATATATTATATTTATTTGTGTAAAATCAAAACACATGTTTAAACAACAAACATACATATGCACTAGACTAATAGTACTACTATTATACTCAAGTAAAATCATTTGTACTTAGCTCTGTTTAAATACCTTTGATAAATGTTAGAAAAATATCAAAAAGTACTACGCATATACATACATATGTATGTACGTTGATTTACCTGCAACTATTTGATGTATTCAGTTAATCTTGAGTGATTCAAACTTATACTTGCATACTCATTTAATTTCTGTCTGTTGTATAGTTTTTTGGCAAACAATATTTATTTTAAAATTTTTTGTACTTTTATTTGAAATTTAAAATTAAAGATTATTTTAAGTAATTTGTTTGGAAAACTAATATTGGTTGTGTCATTAGTTTTAGTTCAGTTCTAGTTTAGTTCTAGTTCAGTTCTAATTCAGCTCTAGTTCAGTTCTAGTTTCGTTCTAGTTCAGTTCTAGTTTAGTTCCAGTTCAGTTCTACTTCAGTTCTAGTTCAGTTCTATTTCAGTTCAAGTTCAGTTCTAGTTCAGTTTTAGTTCAGTTCTAGTTTAGTTCTAGTTCAGTTCTAGTTCAGTTCTAGTCAGTTCTAGTTCAGTTCTAGTTCAGTTCTAGTTCAGTTCTAGTTCAGTTCTAGTTCAGTTCAGTTCTAGTTCAGTTCTAGTTCAGTTCTAGTTCAGTTCTAGTTCA
>NW_025805845.1:0-1525 GCF_022045245.1 Lucilia cuprina
CAGAACTAGAACAGAACTAGAACAGAACTAGAACAGAACTAGAACAGAACTAGAACAGAACTAGAACAGAACTAGAACAGAACTAGAACATAATTAGAACAGAACTAGTTAGTTAGTTTGTTTGTTTGTTAGTTAGTTATTTCGGCGTCATTAAATAAATTTAGCAATATTTTTAGATTTTCTCTTCTGTTTCTACATGCAACTGCTACGATACTTAACAAAAATGAAATGTTGAAGATTAGAAAAAAAAACCCTGAACCCATCAAGTATTTGTTAAGAATCACAAGTAGAGAATTTAAAGTGCTCGAAATAGAGAAAAAGGAAACTAAATAAAAAATAGTAGAAAACAACTACCAAATCAATATAAATATTTTAAGGTAGTAGAGGAATTCTAAAGGTTCCACTGTGTTTAGATGTGTCTGTGTGTATAAGAGAGAAATCCATAACAACTACGAATATATTAATTTTGTTCAATACTAGAAACAGGCCACAACTTCCGTACCACAGGCAAGCCACATAAAAAAGGCACAGGACCTATAGAGTACCATAATGTAGCAACAAAATAAGGGGAGCAACAAAAAAATAATCGTATTTCTTTCTCTCAACAACAATATAAAATAAATTGATTGTAAAATCTGTGTTGTACTTTATATCAAGTTATAAATACAACAACATTTGATTTACAATCTTTAATAACCAAAGCCTGAAGTATGTTTTCCAAAAGGCAGCACAATCTACAAAATGTAGAGAATGGAACAGGGCAAGGACTATGATTTAAAGCAAATGCCCAAATTTGAATATTCAAAAAATAAAGCAATACATTTAAAAAAGTATGTCCTTATAGATGTTTTGCAATTGCGAAAGAGGTGGCTCCTTCACTATTTACGCTAAGAGCTTAACAAATAGTAGTTTTTTGTTGTTGTTGTTTCTATAAACCACCTTTACAGGCAATTAAGAACGTAATTGGAGTCCAAAGAATGTAAAGAAACTAAACTAAACATTAGTTATCAAGTGTTCGACACTTAAAGTAAATTTTGGTCAAGTGAAGCACGAGTAATTTTTTTCTTCTGCTTTATTATTGCTGTTTGAAGTTGCTGTTATCTTGGGCTTCAAAATTTTTGTTTATTTCAAATAATATTGGTTTCACTTTACAAAACATCGAAAAAAGTAGTTGTAGTAGTTAAAATTTTTAACACAAATTGTTAGGTGAAATATTCTTATTAAATTCATATGAATAAAAGTGAAATTTTGTATACAAATGAAGAGTATTTGAATAACAGCTCTAATTGACATAAAGCTGCAAATTCAGAATAATAAAGCAGCGAAAAGAATTTGACCTAAATTTTATAATAATTTATTTGTTATGTATTTGTTTTTAGTATAAAAGTAGATTTTTTTCAATAAAAACGAGAATTTTGGCGAAATCACTTGTGAAAATTTCTGAAAAGTCGAACTTTTCTAATCTGGTCTTTATTCTAGTCTATAGTCTAGCCTATAGTCTAGTCTATAGTCTAGTCTATAGTCT
>NW_025805846.1:0-3763 GCF_022045245.1 Lucilia cuprina
AGTTCTGTTCTAGTTCTGTTCTAGTTATGTTCTAGTTCTGTTCTAGTTCTGTTCTAGTTCTGTTCTAGTTCTGTTCTAGTTCTGTACTAGTTCTGTTCTAGTTCTGTTATAGATTTGTTCTAGTTCTGATCTAGTTCTAGTTCGG
Organism: Lucilia cuprina; assembly: GCF_022045245.1. Lineage (NCBI taxonomy): Eukaryota > Metazoa > Arthropoda > Insecta > Diptera > Calliphoridae > Lucilia > Lucilia cuprina. The sequence goes on from NW_025805846.1 coordinate 146, forward strand.
TTCTAGTTCTGATCTAGTTCTGCTCTAGTTCTAGTTCTGTTCTAGTTCTGTTCTAGTGCTGTTCTTTTATGGTTTTGCTTTGATTCACTTAAGTAGTGCTCTTTTTTGTTGCTACATGCAACCTTTTGATAATGCAACCTGCAACCAGCAAAATGTCGGCTTAAAGTGTTGCTCTTGCTGTTACAATTACAATTATTGATGAGCCATATTTTAAAGAACAAGTAACATGTAGATTGTTGCGACACTTTAGGCCATTTAGTTTACACTTCATATTTTATTTGATTTTAACTCCAGATAAAACTTCACACACGTTTACAAGCTGTCGAATAAACTCTGCAGCAACATCATTATGAACTTAAGCCTAGAAAAGATGTTGCTAGAGAGATGATGGTGGTGACGATGATGATGATGACAATGGTCATAATATATGATACAGATAATTTTATAAACATAATAAAAATTTGTATTTTATTATTATAATGACATCACATTGCAGTAGAATTAAAAGGGGGATATTATTTATTAAATATATGAGTTCATTTTATTTTAAGACAAACATAAATTTACTTACACGCTAAGTGTATTTATTAACAAGATTTTTTTCTTTTCCAAGAATCTTGTAAATTTTGTTGTTAAAACTTTGTGTGTTTAATAAACCACAACCTGTCATGAAGGGAAAAATAAACTCATAGCGCCATAATTTTATAAATCTTTAGATATATTGGGATGTTAAGAACAAAAAAAAAAAAAAAGAGATGTAATGGAAAATGGCAGACTTATATAATTCATACAGACAGCAGTACATGTGTTGAACATACAGTTTGTAAACACTGAACATACCACAGTTTATATATTATGTCAGTGTCACTTAAGTCGAGTTGCATGTAAACACACTTATGTAGAGTTAAACACTCTATGTAAATGAATATATTAGTTATGTTGTTAAAAGTGCATAATAATGGAACCAACTAAGAACAACTTAGTACGATATAACAAAGTTTTAACAAGTTTGCTACCAAGATAAGGCTGGTCCCATAGTGCTCGAAATTGCTATTCTTATTTTCCTTTTAAATACTTATAAATTTATATTGAAAAAAGTGGCTTCATTTATAACAAAATGCAAAAAAAAAGAAGAAAAAACTTTTAAATACAGATTTTATCATTATCATCATCATCGTCATTGCTGCTGTCATCATCAACACTAGACACTTTATGATGTCTTGCAGTGACATTGTGATGCAAAACTCTTGTTTTCTACTGTTCTTCTTGTCGTCTTCCATTTAACAAAGTGTAACAAGATTCATCCTGTTTGTAACATTACCTTACTTTTAGCATTACTTTACTTTACACTATATCTTCTTTAACATCATTATCCTGTTCGTCCATGACTATTAAACATCGTTCATCTTTAAATATTTTAAAAACTTCCTCTTTTCGTTTTCATAGTCGGGATATAAGTCTTTTAACTCATATATCTTATTTTACAGCTTTTATATGTCTCTGCATTTCATCGCCTTGTTCTTTTTGCTGTTGTTGTTGTTGGTAAAAAAAACTTTTTGCATAAAAATGCACTTCCTTTTCATACAGTAATATATACTTACTTTTACTACTTATATGTCACAAAAATGGGCATAAATATTCATATTTTCTTGAGGTGTGAAATTATGAATTCTACTTTTATTAAAATATAAAATTTTTTCTCTGGTTACTTTCTTGCTTTATTTTAGTGTTATGCAACTTTTTGTTGCATGTATGCTTTTGGTTTTGTTGTAAATTGTCATATTCTCATGCGATGAGTTGTGACATTATTAACACATGAATTATTATTACGTTTTCATTTGATAAGTGTAACAAAAAAGTGAACATAATTGTTATTGGCAAAAATTGTTAAGGAGCTACTTAAGCTTAAAGGAAAAGTTTGCTAAAGAATAGAACTAGAACAGAAGAAGATCAGAACTAGAACAGAACTAGAACAGAACTAGAACTAGAACAGAACTAGAACAGAACTAGAACAGAACTAGAACAGAACTAGAACAGAACTAGAACAGAACTAGAACAGAACTAGAACTAGAACTAGAACAGAACTAGAACAGAACTAGAACAGAACTAGAACAGAACTAGAACAGAACTAGAACAGAACTAGAACAGAACTAGAACTGAACTAGAACAGAACTAGAACAGAACTAGAACAGAACTAGAACAGAACTAGAACAGAACTAGAACAGAACTAGAACAGAACTAGAACAGAACTAGAACAGAACTAGAACAGAACTAGAACAGAACTAGAACAGAACTAGAACAGAACTAGAACAGAACTAGAACAGAACTAGAACAGAACTAGAACAGAACTAGAACAGAACTAGAACAGAACTAGAACAGAACTAGAACAGAACTAGAATAGAACTAGAACAGAACTAGAACACAACTAGAGCAGATCTAAGAAGGATACTTATAAACGTTTATTTCGTAAACATGGCTAATATGCCCACAACAATCTTATTGAATGTAGCAGAGAGTTTGTTTAAATCTCTATTTGTATTTAAGAGATTGTATATTAACAATTTCAGCCTTTTTTACTATATACGTATATGTATAAGTTAAAACAAAACAGAAAATGACCTGTGGCCATGTTGAGTTTGTGGCCAAAGTGATTTAGTAAAGTTATGCCCCATTCGAATGCAGTCAACAGAGAACTTTATTTTTATTACAGCAGCAAACTGAAAATGTTAATAACAACAAAAACAATAATAAATTGAAATATGTTGTTTTAGTAAGTATTTGTTGCTTTTGCTGTTCAAATGAAACAAATAAAGATTAAAGTATTTATGGTATATACTTTCAGAAGGAGGTGAACAATGAAATTGATAGTTATTAAATATAACAAATTGTAGATGTTTCGAAAAGATGAAACAAAATGTTTAGCTTTCAGATTAGTGTTTAAACAGTAAAAAATTTAACTTTGAACAATTCTTCTTTAATATTCTAAACTCACCCATTGTGCTCTGTGGTATATTGTAAAAAAAATTACTACTGAAATTTATTTATATTTTTTTGAACAGTACCGAAGCAGTACTAACTGTAATAAATTGTTTAGCACACTCCCACGTCCACGGCAAAATCTTCATAAAACTCTGTCTTTTTTTATATTAATGTTTTTTCCTTCCATTTCTTTTTTTACAAAACATAAAGCAAAAAATGTCTTAATTTTCCCTGAAATGTCTTTAGATTGTGCTAAAAGTTTGAGAACATTTTTGCCTGGACCATAATTTGTGTCATTTTAATAAGGCAATTGAAATGTTTATATTTTTATGGCTCTAAAATATTTTTACTAGATGCCTTAAAGTATGCTAAGAATAAAGTTTTAGTATTATGTGTAATGATAAAAAAATTTTTGTTAAATTAAATTTTATATATTTTTAAGTGTTTGATGGCGATATACCAAATGTAAAGGTCTTTAACAATAAAGGAAAATTTGCTTTATTTTTGAATAAACAACATGTTTGTTAAATTAAGGAACTGAACTAGAACTGAACTAGAACTGAACTAGAACTGAACTAGAACTGAACTAGAACTGAACTAGAACTGAACTAGAACTGAACTAGAACTGAACTAGAACTG
>NW_025805847.1:0-1745 GCF_022045245.1 Lucilia cuprina
AGTTAGTTAGTTAGTTAGTTAGTTAGTTAGTTAGTTAGTTAGTTAGTTAGTTAGTTAGTTAGTTAGTTAGTTAGTTAGTTAGTTAGTTAGTTAGTTAGTTAGTCAGTCGGTTAGTTACTTGTTCTGTACACTTCCTTTAGTCACTGTATATCCCAGTACTTCTGGTCCTAATAAGTACTTTTTTATCAAGAAGTACCACAATTTTTGACATACGCACTGTACATTGCTGATTGCAATTGCACATTTAACTACGTTTACTCTAACTAATAAATGCATTTTAACCTGTTGCTATTATTTTTTACTCTCACCATAAACAAATGTAAACTGAACTACTTGCGCCGACAATCTGTCTCTTTCTAACTCTTTGCATTACTTCACTATAGGCTCTCCCTTTATGTTCTTCCTTTTATTAAACAGTTCTTTGAGTGATTTCTTTGCAATAACTTCGTCTTCCGGTCGTGTCGTTATAAAATCTTAATTAAATAAAGAAAATATTTTTCAAATTAACATAAAAAGTTAATAGAAATAAAGCGCGTAAAAAGTTTTATAAGAAAAATATAAATTTTGTTAAAAAATCCCAATATTTATTAATAAATTCTTTGTTAAAAGATGTTGTTAGGAAAAAAAATGTGCTGCCGGCAGCGCAGTCGTAAGGAAAAAAATCGTGTGTGTATCTATTGTTTTAGAAGTTTGGCAAATTCTCTCCGTGTTTTGTTAAAGAGAAAAAGTTTATTATATGAGGTGGGAAGAGGAGTGTGTTAAGAAAAAAGTATGTAAATAAAAAGAGAGCAAGTGTGTTGAGATAAAGAGAAAATAAATGATGTTTAAAGTTAATGCTCCACTAAGGCCTGTTGTTGTTGTAAGAAGTAAAGCAAAAGTTTTGTGAAAGTGTAAGTGTTTAAAAGTGTTTTCGTTTAAAGAAATAAAAAAAATGTTAGAAAAAGCAGAAGAAGATTATTAAATAAGGTAAATTTTTAAATAAAATTATTTAATTCATTAAACAATTGAATTGTATTTTCTATAGAAAGCTCTTATTTAAAACTTTTTGAGAACAACTTCATCTGGAAACGGGATTTCTAAGATAATTCTGAATTTGAATTTTCTATAAAAAATGTGTATTTTAAAGTTAATTTTCCTTAGAAGTTTGTTGTTCAAAAACATTTCTTTTAGAGAAAATTACTTTTTTAAGACAAATTTTTATAGAAATTTGTAATTTAAAACATTTTTTATAGAAAATTGTATTTCTAAGACAAATTTTTATAGAAAATTGCATTTTTGTAAAAATTTTCTTAAGCAAAGAGTTAAATTATTTAAACAAAGTAATATTTTTATTAAAATTTTCTAAAGAAAGTTGATTTTGTTTTCTCATTTTTTATTAAAAAAAGTATATTTTTCAAATGCATTCTACAAGACTTAGATTAGACTAGAGACTAGACTATAGACTAGACAATAGAATAGACTATAGATTAGATTATAGACTAGACTATGGACTAGACTATAGACTAGACTATGAACTACACTATAGATTAGTCTAAGGTCTATAGTCTAGTATATAGTCTAGTCTATAGTCTAATCTATAGTCCAGTCTATAGTCTAGTCTATAGTCTAGTCTATAGTCTAGTCTATAGTCTAGTCTTTAGTGTAGTCTATAGTGTAGTCTATAGTGTAGTCTATAGTGTAGTCTATAGTGTAGTCTATAGTCTAGTCTATAGTGTAGTCTATAGTGTAGTCTATAGTGTAGTCTA
>NW_025805848.1:0-1782 GCF_022045245.1 Lucilia cuprina
CAGAAAGCACTATAAAAACGTTAATGGAAGGGTTTCCGAAAAGGGTTCAAAATTTCATCACTAGTGATTAAAACTATAAAAATATTTTTTTTTGTAAATTGTAATAATGATTTGAATCAAATAAAAAAAAAATAAAGCTGTAAGTTTAGTGGTTTCTTTTTTATAAACATATATGTATGTTAAGAATTTTTCGATCTCACTCCTTACCCTCCACCACCATCAGTGGTGATAGAGGGTATATATAACTTTGTCATTCCGTGTGTAACACCAAGAAATATTCATCTGAGACCCAAGAAAGTATATATATTCTGGGTCCTTATCAAATTCTGAGTCGATCTAGCTATGTCCGTCTGTCTGTGTAAAACACGCCCACGTTAAAACGAAGCAATAGAATTTAATCAAATTCACCCAAAATGTTCCTAGTTTTCCTAAGTTGTTTGGTATTGAAAATGGGCAAAATCGGTTCAAATCGGGAAAAATTATGAATCAAAAATTGAAACAACCTCAAAAAAATAAGCATTTTTTACACATTCTGATGTAATTTTCTCGAAAACTATGCAAGATAATTCCACAAAAAACGGCATACATTCGTTTCCAAACAAGAACTTTATCTTTGCATAAAATCGCCATAATCGGTCCACAATTTCATATACCTCCCATACAAAAGTACATATTCCCGGAAATTTGGTTTTTTGTTAATAACATCCGTCGTAATGCCGATATCTTTACAAAATTTTAGAAATTAAAATTTTATGACAACAGAATTAATTCAGAGGAAAAATTTTTTGGATGGGTCCATAATTGGTCATAGCTCCCATACAAGGTCCCTCCCGAAAATCACTTAAACGCACATAACTCATTACTAAAATAAGATATCGATATAAAATTTGGTACAAGTAATGCTCTTATATACTGAAATATTACAATGAAAGTTTTTTTGGATCGGTCCATATTTGGTCATAGCTCCCATACAAGGTCCCCTCCCAAAAATCACTTACACGCACATAACTCATTAGTAAATTAGGATATCGATATAAAATTTAATACAAGTATTGCTCTTATATACAGAAATATTACAATGAAAGTTTGTTTTGGATCGGTCCATAATTGGACATAGCTCCCATACAAGGTCCCCTCCCGAAAATCACTTAAACGCACATAACTCATTACTAAATTAAGATATCGATATAAAATTTGGTACAAGTATTGCTCTTATATACAGAAATATTACAATGAAAGCTTTTTTGGATCGTTCCATAATTGGTCATAGCTCCCATACAAGGTCCCCTCCCGAAAATCACTTAAACGCGCATAACTCATTACTAAATTTATATATCCATTTAAAATTTGGTAAGAGTATTGCTCTTATGTACGGAAATATTACAATGAAGGTTTTTTGGATCGGTCTATAATTGGTCATAGCTCCCATACAAGGTCCTTCCCGAAAATCACTTAAACGCACATAATTCATTAAGAAATTAAGATATCCATATAAAATTTGTTACAAGAATTGTTCTCACATAAAGAAATATTACCACAAAATCTTTTTCCGATCGGTCCATAATTGGTCATATCTCCCATACAAGTTCCCCTTCCTAAAAACACTTAAACACGTATAACTTATTACTTAATTAAGATATCGATATAAAATTTGGTACAAGTATTGCTCATATACAGGTTAGGTTAGGTTAGGTATTCAGGCTGCAAAGACGCACACTTGGGTCCTGTTGGTCCCTTTGTGATACCTGTAAAGATAATAAAATATAAAAGAAAGAGGGTAGA
>NW_025805849.1:0-1037 GCF_022045245.1 Lucilia cuprina
TTCAGTTCTAGTTCAGTTCTAGTTCAGTTCTAGTTCAGTTTTAGTTCAGTTCTAGTTCAGTTCTAGTTCAGTTCTAGTTCAGTTCTATTTCAGTTCTAGTTCAGTTCTTGTTTGGTGGTAGATAAGTTTATGCTTGCTCACTGTAGACATATCGCAGTTTGCTATTAATTTTAGAGTGTAGTAACATAGTGCAAAAACTTTTAAAATTATATGAACATATTTATATTAAACCTTTTAAATAAAAGTTTGAAACATTTTGATAAAGCAAACATTTAAAGTCAAATAATGATACTCTCTAATACTACTCACAATTGTATATTTTTTTTTTTCAAAATCGAATAACTAAATATTTTCTTACATCTTGTATTGCTAAATATGCAATACATATCTCGTATGAAAAATGCAATTTCCTTGCAGTCAGCAACTTTGTTATTTTGCCATTTTAGCCCCCAAAAATGTTTAGATTCATACGAAAAACTGACTTTCTACATCTATTGTATTCAAATACGTCATCATATTGAATATGCAAATATATCATCATATAAAATAATAATGATAATATCTGTACAAAATACAATATTATTTACTAAACACACATGCATCGAGTTGTGTATCTATATACTTACATGTATGGCAAGAATAAATAATAATAGATGTATGGTAATACATTAAATTTTACACAAATTGTATGCATTCAACCAAATCGAAAGTTATATTTATTAAAAATACATGTATGAAAGCTAAAGGAAATAATTATAGGTGTGATATTTTTGAAGTTTATAGTTTAGTCTATAGTCTAGTCTATAGAATAGCCTCTAGTTTAAATTATAGTCTAGTATATAGTCTAGTCTATAGTCTAGTCTATAGTCTAGTGTATAGTCCGGTCTATAGTGTAGTCTACAGTCTAGTCTATAGTCTAGTCTACAGTCTGGTCTATAGTCTAGTCTACAGTCTAGTCTATAGTCTAGTCTACAGTCTAGTCTATAGTCTAGTCTATAGTCTAGTCTATAGTCTAGTCTATAGTCTAGTCTATAGTC
>NW_025805850.1:0-1121 GCF_022045245.1 Lucilia cuprina
AAAATGGCCAACAAGGACAAAGATATGCCAGAATTAAATGATTCTGGAAGTCCAGAATTGGCCTCTTTGAAACAACAAAGGGCCACAATGAAAAGAAATATTACTTGTTTAGAAAAGAAAATCGATAAGGATGGAGATACTGCTGATACAACAATTTTGCAATGTCGGCTCGAAATATTAGAGTCCTACTTCAAACAGATTTCCCATATTCAAGGGCAAATTGAAAAAATAAGTCCTTCCGATGTCACTAGGAGTGACTTAGAAGAAATATATATTGCAGCCAAGGCAAAATTGTTGTCCATCTTAAACAAAACTCGTAGTTCGACTTCAATGGAACAAAGTTTCTTCAACACTTCGATCGAACTTTCCAATCAAACTCGTTTGTCCTCGTTAAAATTGCCTCGCTTCGATGGAAAGTACACAGATTATAAACGATTTATCACTACCTTTAATAATATGGTTCATGATAATTCGTCGATTACACCAGTAGATAAATTCAATTATCTGTTAAATTGTCTTTCTGGTCCAGCCCTATCAGTTGTGGAACCTTTCCAAGTGACTGATGAGAATTACCCGAAGGCCCTTGATAGGTTGAGGGAGCGGTACGACAACAAAGTACTAATTTTCTTGGAACACATTACAACACTTTTCAACATTCCTGAAATGTCCAAAGGCGATAGTGTTTCATTACGTTATATCATAGATACCGTTTCTGCAATTCGTGGTTCACTATTATCGCTTGGATCGGAATTAGACATTATGAATGCTATTATAATTCATATTGTTTTATCGAAGCTGGATGATAGTTCTAAACAGAATTACGATGAAAAACTAGATTTTAGATCATTGCCCTCATGGGACACCTGTTATGACATCTTGAGTCATCGATGTCAATTTTTGGAAAGTCATGGAAAGAAAAGTGAACAAAAAAGTAGTTCTAGTGGCACAAATAATTTAATTTCGTAAAACGTAATGAGCATTGCATAAACTGCCTTCGAAAGGGTCATTTAGTTTCGAAATATCCTTCTAGTAGTCGTTGTAGGGTTTGTCAGTCCGCTCATCATACTTCGTTACATATTTTCGTTCAACCGGAATCAGCACCAGTTAATCCAGCTCCTCCT
>NW_025805851.1:0-1364 GCF_022045245.1 Lucilia cuprina
AAACGCAGTAATCTGAGGTTCCGCTATGGTTGCAATTAACTTTGGCAGTTTTCGTGCTAGGAAGTCGTTTATGCACCATTTTAAAGCATTGATATTGCCATTTGTTTTTGTATATAATTTGTTGCATAATATATTTTTAGAAAATGGCTAATTGGATAGATCGGTAGAATTATTTTCACAGCTTTAAAAAAGCGGAATTTCGAGGTTCCGATATGGTTTCCAATAACTTTGACAGTTTTCATGCCAGGACAATCGTTTATGCATCATTTTAAAGCATTATGATTGCACTTTTATTTGGTGTATCATTTGTGGCATAATGTGTGTTTTTACAAATTGGTCAATTTGATAGATCGGTAGAATTATTGTTCGATGTTTAATAAACGCAGTAATCTGAGGTTCCGATATGGTTGCAATTGACTTTGGCAGTTTTCGTGCTAGGACAGTCGATTATGCACCATTTTAAAGCATTAAAATTGCCAATTGTTTTGGTATATAATTTATTGCATAATGTATTTTTAGAAAATGGCCAGTTGGATAGATCGGTAGAATTATTTTCCCAGGTTTAAAAAGGCGGTAATTTGAAGTTCCGATATGGTTGTGAATAACATTGACAGTTTTCACGCTATGACAGTCATTAAGGTATCATTTTAAAGCATTATGATTGCACTTTAATATGGTATATCATTTGTAGCATAATGTGTGTTTTTTCAAAATGGTCAATTTGATAGATCGGTAGAATTATTTTCACAGTTTTAAAAACGCGGTATTTTAAGGTTCCGATATGGCTGCAAATAACTTTGGCAGTTTTCGTGCTAGGACAGTCGTTTATGCACCATTTTAAAGCATTATGATTGCACTTTAATTTGGTATATCATTTGAGACATAATGTGTCACAAATGATTCGTCTAAAAAATTGTCAATTTGAAGGATCGGTAGAATTGTTGTTCTATGTTTAAAAACACTGTGATTTGAGGTTCCGGTATGGTTGCAAATAACTTTGGCAGTTTTCGTGCTAGGGCAGTCGTTTATGCACCATTTTAAAGCATCAAAATTGCCATTTGTTTTGGTATATAATTTATTGCATAATGTATTTTTAGAAAATGGCCAATTGGATAGATCGGTAGAATTATTTTCCCAGGTTTAAAAAGGCGGTAATTTAATGTTCCGATATGGCTGCAAATAACATTGGCAGTTTTCACGTTATGACAGTCATTTAGGCATCATTTTAAAGCATTATGATTGCACTTTAATTTGGAATATCATTTGTGGCATAATGTGTGTTTTTACAAATTGGTCAATTTGATAGATCGGTAGAATTATTGTTCTATGTTTAATAAACGCAGTAATCTGAGGTTCCGATATGG
>NW_025805852.1:0-2041 GCF_022045245.1 Lucilia cuprina
ATCATTTATAGTTTTCATGTTATAGCAGTCGTTTATATCTTTTTATTGCATTATAGTTGCGATTTGATTTGGTATATAATTTGTTGCATAATATATTTTTAGAAAATGGCTAATTGAATAGATCGGTAGAATTATTTTCACAGCTTTAAAACGCGGTATTTTAAGGTTCTGATATGGCTGCAAATAACATTGACAGTTTTCACGCTATGACAGTCATTTAGGCATCATTTTAAAGCATTATGATTGCACTTTAATATGGTTTATCATTTGTAGCATAATGTGTGTTTTTACAAATTGGTCAATTTGATAGATCGGTAGAATTATTGTTCTATGTTTAATAAACGCAGTAATCTGAGGTTCCGATATGGTTGCAATTAACTTTGGCAGTTTTCGTGCAAGGACAGTCGTTTATGCATCATTTTAAAGCATTAAAATCGCCATTTGTTTTGGTATATAATTTATTGCATAATGTATTTTTAGAAAATGGCCAATTGGATAAATCGGTAGAATTATTTTCCCAGGTTTAAAAGGCGGTAGTTTGAAGTTCCGATATGGTTGTTAATAAATTTGACAGTTTTCATGCTATGACAGTCATTTATGCATCATTTTAAAGCATTATGATTGCACTTTAATTTGGTATATCATTTGTGGCATAATGTGCTCGTCTAAAAAATGGTCAATTAGAGGGATCGGTAGAACTGTTTTCTATGTTTAGAAACGCTGTGATTTGAGGTTCCGATATGGTTGCAAATAACTTTGACAGTTATCATGCCAGGACAATCGTTTATGCATCATTTTAAAGCATTACAGTTGCACTTTGTTTTGGTGTACAATTTGTGGCATAATGAATTTTTACAAAAATTGGATAGATCGGTATATTTATTGGTACAGGTTTGGAAATGCGGTAATTTAAGGCTCCGATATGGTTGCAAATATCTTTTATAGTTTTCATGTTATAGCAGTCGTTTATATATATTTTTATTGCATTATAGTTGCCATTTGTTTTGGTATATAATTTGTTGCATAATATATTTTTAGAAAATGGCTAATTAGAATTATTTTCACAGCTTTAAAAACGCGGTATTTTAAGGTTAGAATTATTTTCCCAGGTTTAAAAGGCGGTAGTTTGAAGTTCCGATATGGTTGTTAATAACATTGACAGTTTTCACGCTATGACAGTCATTTAGGCATCATTTTAAAGCATTATGATTGCACTTTAATATGGTATATCATTTGTAGCATAATGTGTGTTTTTACAAATTGGTCAATTTGATAGATCGGTAGAATTATTTTTCTATGTTTAATAAACGCAGTAATCTGAGGTTCCGATATGGTTGCAATTAACTTTGGCAGTTTTCGTGCTAGGACAGTCGTTTATGCACCATTTTAAAGCATTAAAATTGCCATTTGTTTTGGTATATAATTTATTGCATAATGTATTTTTAGAAAATGGCCAATTGGATAGATCGGTAGTATTACTTTCCCAGGTTTAAAAAGGCGGTAATTTGAGGTTCCGATATGGTTGTTAATAACTTTGACAGTTTTCATGCTATGACAGTCATTTATGCATCATTTTAGAGCATTATGATTGCACTTTAATTTGGTATATCATTTTTGGCATAATGTGTTCGTCTAAAAAATGGTCAATTTGAAGGATCGGTAGAATTGTTGTTCTATGTTTAAAAACGCTGTGATTTGAGGTTCCCATATGGTTTTAAATAACATTGACAGTTTTTTTGCTAGGACAATCGTTTATGCATCATTTTAAAGCATTACAGTTGCACTTTGTTTTGGTGTATAATTTGTGGCATAATGAGTTTTTACAAAAATAGTATAGATCGCTATATTTATTGGTACAGGTTTAGAAATGCGGTAATTTAAGGCTCCGATATGGTTGCAAATATCATTTATAGTTTTCATGTTATTGCAGTCGTTATATATATATTTTTATTGCATTATAGTTGCCATTTGTTTTGGTATATAATTTATTGCATAATATATTTTTAGAAAATGGCCAATTGGATAGATCGGTAGAACTATT
>NW_025805853.1:0-2111 GCF_022045245.1 Lucilia cuprina
ATTTTCTATAGAAAACTGTTTGACACACAATTTTCTATAGAAAACTGTTTAACACACAATTTTCTATAGAAAACTGTTTAAAACACAATTTTCTATAGAAAACTGTTTCACACAAAATTTTCTATAGAAAACTGTTTGACACACAATTTTCTATAGAAAACTGTTTGACACACAATTTTCTATAGAAAACTGTTTCACACACAATTTTCTATAGAAAACTGTTTGACACACAATTTTCTATAGAAAACTGTTTCACACAAAATTTTCTATAGAAAACTGTTTGACACACAATTTTCTATAGAAAAACTGTTTGACACACAATTTTTTATAGAAAACTGTTTGACACACAATTTTCTATAGAAAACTGTTTGACACACAATTTTCTATAGAAAACTGTTTCACACACAATTTTCTATAGAAAACTGTTTTTACACAATGTTCTTAAAAAACTGCTTCATTTTCTGTTAACAGTTTTCTATAGAAAACTTCTGACTAGTTTGTTAATTGATTAGTGCTGTTAACTGTTGTTACACAAATTTTCCTTGAAGTTTTTTGTTGTTGTTGTCTCCACCTAATGGCCATAAACTTAATGACCACCTTCTTTAACTATATTTTTATTGTTGTTATTAGTGTTTTTTTTCTTACAAAAGACGACGAATTTGTAGGAAAAACTTAAAAGTTACACATTTATCTTCTGGTTTCGTTTTTAATAGATTCGTAATGTAAAGAAAAAAAGAAAAGAAAACTATGTACAACTATTTTAGTAGTTGTTACAACTATAACAAAAAACTTTTACTACCATTTCATTTTTGAAAAAAAAATAAAATTTTATATATTTGTTGAGAGTTTCATGTAGTAAAAAACCGTTAAAAAGGTGGGCTTGGTTTTGGTTTTTCTATTGCTTCTACAACTGATATTTATTTTAATGTTAATTTGAGTTTAAAAACACACACTCGCACTTAGTTACTGGCAGTCAATGATAGTTTAACTAGAGTTTTTCCTTTTTTTCTTAAACAGTGATTTAATTAAGTTTTAAAAATGTTTTTTGTTAAAGTAACCACAACTTACATTTTTTATTGCTGTTTTTTGGATTTGATTTGATTTGTCAGTTATTTTTTTTATGTTTAAGTTGTTGTTGTTATTGAACTAATTTAGTTATAATTTAACGGTTTAACTGGGTTAGTTTAATGGCAACTTTTCATTTCACTCCTTATTTTTATAACGATTTTCATTAATTTGTCTGGTTAGTGTGTGTGTGTGTGGGGTGTTGGAACAAAAATTTAACACTTGTTATGTTTCTTCTTGGAAAACTCATTAAGAGAAAATTGTTGAAATATTTTAAAGAAATTAGAAATTGTTAATTAATGAAATTGATTTTCTACAAACATTTTTATATAAAAACTGCCCCCAGTATTTATTTATGTACATTTCAACACGTTTCTACAGAAAACTGTCTTAAACACGATTTATTGTAGGAAACTGTTTTTGACTAATCTCAATAGAAAACTGCTCTTGACAATATTCTTTATGACAATGGTCTTGAAAATAGAAAAATGTTTTTACACAATTTTTTTTTAAGAAACCGTCTATAGAAAACAGTTTTAGCAGAATTTTCTATAGAAAACAGTTTTTTTACACAATTTTCTATAGAAAACTGTTTCACACACAATTTTCTATAGAAAACTGTTTCACACACAATTTTCTATAGAAAACTGTTTCACACACAATTTTCTATAGAAAACTGGTTCACACACAATTTTCTATAGAAAACTGGTTCACACACAATTTTCTATAGAAAACTGGTTCACACACAATTTTCTATAGAAAACTGTTTCACACACAATTTTCTATTGAGAAAACTGTTTCACACACAATTTTCTATTGAGAAAACTGTTTCACACACAATTTTCTATTGAGAAAACTCTTTCACACACAATTTTCTATTGAGAAAACTGTTTTCGCACATAATTTTTTATAGAAAACTGTTTTCGCACATAATTTTTTATAGAAAACTGTTTCACACACAATTTTCTATAGAAAACTGTTTCACACACAATTTTCTATAGAAAACTGTTTCACACACAATTTTCTATAGAAAACTGTTTCACACA
>NW_025805854.1:0-1268 GCF_022045245.1 Lucilia cuprina
CCTGGCATGAAAACTGTCAAAGTTATTTGCAACAATATCGGAACCTCAAATCACAGCGTTTTTAAACATAGAACAACAATTCTACCGATCCTTCAAATTGACCAATTTGTAAAAACATACATTATGCTACAAATGATATACCATATTAAAGTGCAATCATAATGCTTTAAAATGATGCCTTAATGATTGTCATAGCGTGAAAACTGTCAATGTTATTTGTAGCCATATCGGAACCTCAAAATACCGCGTTTTTAAACCTGGGAAAATAATTCTACCGATCTATCCAATTAGCCATTTTCTAAAAATATATTATGCAACAAATTATATACCAAAACAAATGGCAACTATAATGCAATAAAAAGATATATAAACGACTGCAATAACATGAAAACTATAAATGATATTTGCAACCATATCGGAGCCTTAAATTACCGCATTTCTAAACGTGTACCAATAAATATACCGATCTATCCATTTTTTTAAAAAATTCATTATGCCACAAATTGTACACCAAAACAAAGTGCAACTGTAATGCTTTAAAATGATGCATAAACGATTGTCCTGGCATGAAAACTGTCAAAGTTATTTGCAACAATATCGGAACCTCAAATCACAGTGTTTTTAAACATAGAACAACAATTCTACCGATCCTTCAAATTGACCATTTTTTAGACGAACACATTATGCAATAAATTATATACCAAATTAAAGTGCAATCATAATGCTTTAAAATGGTGCATAAACGACTGTCCTAGCACGAAAACTGCCAAAGTTAATTGCAACCATATCGGAACCTCAGATTACTGCGTTTATTAAACATAGAACAATAATTCTACCGATCTTTCAAATTGACCATTTTTTAGACGAACACATTATGCCACAAATGATATACCAAATTAAAGTGCAATCATAATGCTTTAAAATGATGCATAAATGACTGTCATAGCATGAAAACTGTCAAAGTTATTCACAACCATATCGGAACCTCAAATTACCGCCTTTTTAA
This sequence comes from Lucilia cuprina, assembly GCF_022045245.1. Taxonomy (NCBI): domain Eukaryota; kingdom Metazoa; phylum Arthropoda; class Insecta; order Diptera; family Calliphoridae; genus Lucilia; species Lucilia cuprina. Next base: position 1,007 of record NW_025805854.1, read on the forward strand.
ACCTGGGAAAATAATTCTACCGATCTATCCAATTGACCATTTTCTAAAAATACATTATGCAATAAATTATATACCAAAACAAACGGCAATTTTAATGCTTTAAAATGGTGTATAGCACGAAAACTGCCAAAGTTAATTGCAACCATATGGGAACATCAGATTACTGCGTTTATTAAACATAGAACAATAATTCTACCGATCTATCAAATTGACCAATTTCTAAAAATACACATTATGCTACAAATGATATACCATATTAAAG
>NW_025805855.1:0-1432 GCF_022045245.1 Lucilia cuprina
GACAAGACATAGACAAGACATAGACAAGACATAGACAAGACATAGACAAGACATAGACAAGACATAGACAAGACATAGACAAGACATAGACAAGACATAGACAAGAAACTTTTTAAATAAGTCTGATGATTCTCAAAATTATATCCTTGTAAAATCGAAATCAGAGTAAAAATATAGTTTTGTCATATTTTTTCCACCTTAATCCCACTGCTTAAGCGTCATAGTTTCCTTATAGATATCAAAATACAAAATGCTATGTTTATGAGCAATTTAATGACATCATCAAATATGAAAATAAAACAGAAACGTAACACAGTCTACAGTCTCGTAAATGAGTATTTAGATTATGAATGTGGGCACAGAACAAAAAATGACAAATGCGTTTGTCGTTTGATTTAGAGGAATGTGTTTGTTCTATATTTTAAACCACAAACGGTTTTTAAGCCACAAAAGATACTAAGGTTGTACCTCGCATACTTTCTATCCCGTAATCATTGAAAAAGTCGTGTCTGCAAGTTTTCTCAATTACATTTTACATTAAGATATTTGTCGTTTCCTAAAAAAAACCTAACATATTTTTTATTAATAGTGGTTTTGGTTTCTTAAGGTTAAAGTTATTATTTAAAATTTGTAAATACTTAGATATGTATGCATTCCATCCATTTAAGTGGAATTTCATTGCCAATATCGTAGGAATACCTACACACACATACTGCACGTACATTCATACATTTTCACTTATTTGCGATTTGATGATGTGTTAAAGAAAATAAAAACAAAAATTTCCTTTTTTGAAATTGCTATTCATTGAGTAAAATTCCTCTCAATTATGTGTGTTCTTTGCGAAAAACGTAAATATAATATTTAATTTTACACACTGATGTTATTTATGAAATATGAATCAATTTTACTTCGAGGAAATTCTATTGAAATGTACAAAATTAAAATAAAAACTTAAGAATATTATAGAAATATGTTAAAATACATTTTCAGCACTTAACTAAATCAATAAAAAAATTTAAAAGTAATTAATTGAACACAATATTAAAATAATTAAGTGGCTGCGGCGTAAACACCGCCGACACATTCTCAGAACGCCATCTAATTAAAAATATAAATAAAATTTATAGTTGTTTCACACGTTTTTCATATGCACTATGGGTGTGCACCGAATGTTGACAAAAATACTAATAATGGGTTATTTTATTGAGGCATAATGTTTTAAATAAAAATTATTCAGTTGGTTGCGTTTTATTGAGGCATTTTATGTAAATTATGTATAAAATTGTTACATTGACAAGAATATATTATAGAATAGATAAATAATAGACATAGACTAGACATAGACTAGACATAGACTAGACATAGACTAGACATAGACTAGACATAGACTAGACATAGACTAGACATAGACTAGACATAGACTAGACAT
>NW_025805856.1:0-2773 GCF_022045245.1 Lucilia cuprina
TTCTAGTTCAGTTCTAGTTCAGTTCTAGTTCAGTTCTAGTTCAGTTCTAGTTCAGTTCTAGTTCAGTTCTAGTTCAGTTCTAGTTCAGTTCTAGTGCAGTTCTTGTTCTAGTTTTTTTTTATTCATTTATTATTTAGTTAATTATTAAAATTTTACAAAATGTTATAGTTTAACAAAAATTACTTAAACTAGACTGAACTAGTTCAGTTCTAGTTCAGTTCTGGTTCAGGTCTAGTTCAGTTCTAGTTTAGTTCTAGTTCAGTTCTAGGTCATTTCTACTAAAGTTTTGAATAATTTTAAGATTCGACTAAGAAAAGTTAAAAAACTAGTTGTTGCAAAAAATATCAAAAAAATTTTAAATTGCATAAGAAACAAACAGAATTGTTAAGCAACGACCAAATATACTATGGCTTAAATTCATAGTTTTTTTCTATAACTAACATTTTCCAGATTCCATTTAGTAAATTAAAAAGTAAATTTTTTCTAAATTTATATGTTTTATTATAACAAAACTTCATTATATTTAATATTTATTTGGTTGTATTTTTGTATGTGTTTTTTATATTTTTTTATGAATTAACTTTAAATATAAAATATATTTAAACTTAACTTAATAAGAATATATAATAAAATAATTTACAAACTAATAACTTTGGCACCCTTAAATTAAAAAAAAGAAAATATACTATATATTTATAGATATAAATGTAATGGAAAATGTCTTTTTTTCTTTTTGCAGCTAACAAATTAAATTGAAAGCTTGTGATAGAAGAAAATTAAATTAAATTTTAGTAAATTAAGGAAAAATTAAAAAAATACTTTAAATCCTTTAGCTTAAAAAAAAAATATTTAAAAGAAATAAGGAATTCAAAAATTGTTTAAGTTTATAATAACAAAAATGTAATTTTGTAAATGAATTAAGGATTAAGGTATGAGTATGAGAACTAAAGATATGTTGCTTGAAAAATAATAAAATATTTAATTGATTACTCAAGGCAATTTTTTAAATAAAAAATTTGAAAAATAATATTCTTTTACTCAAGTTTTATATAAAAAAATTAAATAAATTAAAAACTATTTATTTATTAAAACTAAAAAATTTTTTATGCATAAAAAAACTTTTAACACAAATTCACAAATTATTCATGTTTTAACTTATTTTAAGAAAAAAATTACTTTCATAATAATCTCTAAAGGTTAACAAATCCCTTTTGTTTTTAAACCAGTTTAAAAAAAGAATTTTTATTTTGAGATAAAAAAAACAAATCACAAAGAAAATCTATTAATCATATGGCACTTTTTTTTTTGTTCATTTTATAAAATTTTGGCATAAAGCTGCAGTCCACTGCTCTCAACTCATTTGCTGTCATTTTGACCATTAGCCATACTAAGTCCGCCACTATTGACTGTTTGTGTCATTTGTGTTTGCACCAATAACATGAGTATTTTATTCATTAAATTATCGGCCTCTGAATCTTCCATACTATTTAGTTTGGCCGATATGAAACCACAAAATTTCGAATTTAAAACTTCACGCACCGTTTGTGGTGGTGGCATCATATCACCCATACCGCCTATAAGACCAGCAGCGGCTTGACTTTGTTGATTTCTCAAATGACGATGTTGTTGCAACATCTGACCCTCATAGTCATCTTCATCCTCATCGTCTTCTTCCTCCTCGCCTGTACTCTGTAAATGTTTACGTCTTCGTTTGCTAGCCGGACCATTGGCACTGGTTGAGGGTGATGTTGAGTTTAATATCAAAGGATAGGGAAAATCAGCATCTATGGCCTCTAATTCCTCCACCTCATCGGAACCCTGATGACTTAAGGCAGTATTACGTACTGAAGAATTTCCATCTTCACCACTACGCATAGAAGAATTATCTAAATCATCATAGGTATTATTTTGATTATTAGAATCATTGCGTGTTGAGGAAACACGACTGTCATTGTGTTGAGAATTTTGATGAGCAGGGGGTGCATTATTGGCGGCACCAGCACCTCCACCATTTACTACCGCAGTATTGGCATTGGGATTGGTATTTTGATTGGATATATCTAATTCTGGTTTGACAAAGTAATAGTAATCATCACCGCTTACATTGAGTGAGGAGGAACATTTCGAGAGATTTAAAGCTGAATCATTGAAGGAAGAGTGTAAGGAATTGTGTTTGTAATTGGCCTTTGTGGAGTTGTTATTGTTGTTATTAGTAAGATTGTTGTTGACGGTGGTCGTCATGTGATGTGCCAAGGCGCTGAGATTGAGACTCAAAGGACCACTATGTTCTGCAGCATGAGAACCACCTCTGAAAAGACAGGAAAGAGAAAAAAATAATTAATAACAAAAGGAATTTTACTCAATTATGAAATAACAAATATATAAATCCAAGCGAAATTGAAATAGAACTGAACTAGAACTGAACTAGAACTGAAATAGAACTGAACTAGAACTGAAATAGAACTGAACTAGAACTGAACTAGAACTGAACTAGAACTGAACTAGAACTGAACTAGAACTAAACTAGAACTGAACTAGAACTGAACTAGAACTGAAATAGAACTGAACTAGAACTGAACTAGAACTGAACTAGAACTGAACTAAAACTAAACTAAAACTGAACTAGAACTGAACTAGAACTGAACTAGAACTGAACTAGAACTGTACTAGAACTGAACTAGAACTGAACTAGAACTGAACTAGAACTTAACTAGAACTGAACTAGAACTGAACTAGAACTGAACTAGAACTGAACTAGAACTGAACTAGAACT
>NW_025805857.1:0-2830 GCF_022045245.1 Lucilia cuprina
AGGGGTTTCCTGTACAGAAGAGGATAAAACGGTGTCTAATGGTGTTATTATTTTGAATCCGAAAATACTCCAAAAATCTACTCCACAGATGATATCGTGTTTAATACTGGGTACTAATAAGAATTCAACTTTTTTCGTAAGACTACCATACTGTACATCAAGAGAAATCGAACCTACGACCTGTTGATGATGTCCATCGGCTGTTTTAACATTTCCAATGAATTTGTTCAGACCTGGAGTTGTTCCATTTAAAATCTCCTGACACAAACTACCAGCTATACAAGACTTATTTGCTCCGCTATCGAGCAAGGATAAAAATGTTTTATTCAAAATACAAAGATTTACAAAGGGTCTGGTATCTGTACCATTATTGACAATAGAAGAAACTACGAACTTTTTAAGTTGTTTTCTTCTAATCCAAAAATTACGTTTACGCATAGAGGATCTTAACTGTTTTTTAGATGGAGTTGGAGTTGAAAATATCCTAGAGCGAACTTTCAAATAATGTTCGAGTCTTTCATGATATGGTAAAATTTTGATTCGATTTGGAGAAATATTCTGAAAATTGGTTATATTACTGGGAATTGTGTAGTCTTTGTTAAGTACTACGGGAAAGTCTGGGTTTATTAAAGTTGTACTGTTATCTAATTCTTGAATTGCTTCTGTGGATGTCCGTCCGCATTTCGGCGGACATCCTGTATGTAGTTTTCCTGTTTGGTTGAACATTTTGGACACGAAGGTCTATATGTATCAACGGCTCCGCACCCGTAACAAAATACACGCCGAGGAGCGAGGCAATCTTGGTAACGGTGGCCTGGAGCATCACAGTTCCAACATTTCAATATAGCTGAAGCAACTATCTCATTTACCTCTTCCGACAACTCATCCTGTTCAAGCTCATTTACCTCAGAGGATTGCAAAATCTCAGATACGTTTGGGCGAGAATATCTAGGTCTTGAAGACGAATGAGAGGATAAATTCTCAAAGAATTTTTCGTGCTTCCTTACCTCTTTTCGTAACGAAGAAATGTCGTTAATAGTTAAATGCAATAACTCTTGCCGCAATTCTTTTCTCAAGTTTCTAATTATGATTTCAACAAATTCACTTTCATTAAAAGGAATTCACTAAGATTCATCATGGTGTCCAAAAAGGAATCAAAACTTTCAGAATTCTTCTGTTTCCTACGACGCATATCATCCTTGATATCGTAATCAGTGTTTGTATCTTTAAATTCCCTCCTAAGTGCATCACAGAGATCAAACCATACTGGCGTGGTATCAGTCTGGCGATGGAATCTCCAGAACCACTTGAGAGCTTTGCCCTCGAAAAGAGAATGTACATGTTCCACGAGCAAATCAAAATTTCCATTTAAGTGAATTGAAGTTAAAGTATTCACTCTGTATATAAACTCATCAATGGAAATATCATTATTTAAACCCGAATACTTTACATGCCAATTATTTATCAAATTTGAGATTTGATGAGAGGTAAGAGGCGAATTATCAACATTTACTGGTAATGGTATATGACCACTACGTCTATGAGATTGTGGAGGTCTAAAGGTCTAAAGCTCTGAAAGGATTATCCTGTGGCCAATCAGGTGTAGGGTTAGGACCTGTATTCATCATTGATGAAGGGTTTGTCCTTCTATTGTCTAAATTTGGTATTTGTGACCTATTATTGGCCAAATTAGGAGAATTTGTATTATTATTGTTCCGATTATTGTTTCCTATATTAAGATTCTGAAACATAGACTGTAATTCAGAAGAAATTATAGAAGTAAATTCTTCCCTAAAAGCATTTAGTGGGTCAGATATTATATTGTGAACTCTTTGTTCTGAGAGCTGATTATATGAAAAGTGCGTCGTACGACGACGATTACCAGGAGTATGTATTTGTTCCGAAGAACCTAAACCTCTTTGTTGTTGTTGCTGTTGGTTATATAATCTTGTGTTCGGACGATCACGAGGAATTGCTCCTCCTCTATTTCTTGTATTAGAGGGAGCAGGACGTGTGGGTTGAAAATCTTGGCTATTGCCATCTAAATTATTACAAGGCTGACGACAAACTGGACAAGTGGGACTAGTTTCTAACCAACTACGTAAACATGGTGAATGAAAACAATGATTACAAGTTGTAACAGTCTTGTTTTCGGAACCTAAGTTCTCATTGCAAATAATACAAAGTGGCTGTTCAGTGGTTTCTAATGCCTCAGCACCAGCCTGTTCAGGACTGCGAGAGACTGGCATAATTACGTATTAAATGCTCAACAAGAAACGAATCCAAATATTAAACAAAAAAAATAACAAATCTAAAGTTTTTAGTTGATTTCAAGCAATATAAAGATATTTGTTTTGGTTGACTAATTTGTAGAATAGGTAAAGTTTTGGTAACAGATTTATTGAAAGAAATTTGAACTAGCAGAAATATTTTAGAAAAAGAAGATTATAAGAATAAATGTTCTATTGAGTACAATTCTAAATAATTTTATTAAGAAAAGAAGTCTCAAATAAAAAAAAATATTAACTTAAAGATATTGTAAATGTTAAACATTTCATCCCAAACGGTAGGAAAACGCAAGCAGCATTTTGCAAAAGTCCAAAAATGAAAAATGAATTAAACATAAACAAAATCAATTAGAAATAGAGGCAATTGTTTTTCAAATTGGTATTAAACTGACATCAAATATCGACTTAACAAAGTAAAAGCTTTAAAGTGACAATAATAAACTTTAGAGAAAATTCTTTCAAGCAGATATTGGTACGTTTTAGAGGGTAACTCTTAAAATACGTAAATTCCATAATATCTTATAAGAAAGATGAAAATAAGA
>NW_025805858.1:0-4291 GCF_022045245.1 Lucilia cuprina
AGAACTAGAACAGAACTAGAACAGAACTAGAACAGAACTAGAACAGAACTAGAACAGAACTAGAACAGAACTAGAACAGAACTAGAACAGAACTAGAATAGAACTATAGCAAATTTAATAATTAATCATATAATTTCAGTAAAATGAATCATTTAATTAAATTTACCGCCTTAAAACATCTTAACCATTAAAATTTCCCTATAACCCCTAAAGTAGACTTTACTTTTTTGTGGTTTCTTTTAATAAAACCTTTATCTTAAGTGTTTTTATTAACTTTAACCTAAGTATTAAGATAAATTAAATTTATTTCTTTTATTTACTTATTAAGATTTATTATTTCTCTACACAAATTAATTTATATTCCTCATTTTTATGGCATTTGCGACAACAACAATGTGGACAAAAAGAAAATTACTCTTACTAGTGTTGCGAAAACAAAAAAAAAACTTTGATTTATGATAAATGCAAAAGAAGAAGAACAAGATTTTATTATAACTCTTAGAACGATTTAATGTTTTTCAAACATATTGTACTTTTAAAAGCAGCAGGGAAACAAACAAAAGGTATTTTTTTTTTGGTATAATTGTATTATGACCTGTATAAGGTTTTAAGGCGTTAAAGAAAAAACATGATTAAATTGAAATAAGAAGAAACAGCAGGAGTTGTTGTTTTTAGGAAAAAAATGTACAAAATTTAATAAAACAATCATTTCAACTGTTTTGCTAATTTAATTAATTACATTTAGTTGCTATAAATTTTCCAATCAAACTTTAACTGTATTGACAAATCGTGGCAAAATCGATTACATTATTTACTGTCATAATAATAGCAATAATACATAGTAAAAAATCTATTGATTTTACAAGTTGCGGAAATTACCAAATAGCCACCCCTTTTTGTACAAGTCACGCAATCTAGAGCTTTAGGTTATTTTGTTGCGATTTCTTTTCCAAGAACAAAAATAATTGTTGTGAATTAAAAATAAACAAACATAAAACATTAAGTAAACAATAGCACAACAACGAAAAATTGTTTTGAGACATAAAATAAGGGGCTGGGGGGAGGTGGTGATGGGGGGAAAATAAATTGTAAAATAACAATTTTTGCTCATATGAAAAAAAAGACTAAAAAGAAACCAATCAATAAACAAGTCAACACAATATTTCGAAATTGTAGAAATAATAAAGAGCCAAAGCACGTAATAAATATAAAATTATAAATAAGATTCTTAATAAAGATAATGTTAAAGGATTGCACTAAGGTCAGGGGTTTTCAGAAAATTGATTTAAAAAAATATACAAACGGATGGACGGACAGACAGACCGATTTACTGACAGAAAGACGGACAAGAATTGCATATTAGACTCCCTAATCTACATCAGAAAGAAAAGCTAACAGAATTCTTTAAGACTTGAGTACCCATGATATCGGGGGTCTTCAGAAAATTGTTTCCAATAAGCATACAAATGGACGGACGGACAGACTGTCCATCAGATAGACAGACATTGCTTAATCGAATCCCAAATATAAAACAAACATTTCAGGGAGCATATCTTACAGAATTGTTTAGGATTTGAGTCCCAATGAAATCTGGGGCCTTCAGAAAATTGATTTCAACAATCATATATAGAGGGACAGACAGACATTGTATAATCGACAACCCAGACAGACGTTTTATAATCGACACCCTAATCTGTAAGACAAAATATCTCATGCAGCATATCTGAAAGAATTGTTGAAGATTTCAGTCCCCATGATATCTGGGGTCTTCATAAAATGATTTCTACAAACATATATAGAGGGACAGACAGATTCACTGGCAGATAGGCAGATATTGCATAATCGCGACCCTAATCTATAAGAACAAACATTTCTGGGAGCATAGCTAACATAATTGTTGAAGACTTGAGTTCCCATGATATCTGAGGTCTTCAGAAAATTGATTTGAACAAACATATATAAAAGGACAGACAGACTCACCTGCAGATAGACAGATATGGCATAATCGCGACCTTAATCTATAAGAACAAACATTTCTGGGAGCATAGCTGACATAATTGCTGAAGACTTGAATTCTCATGATATCGGGGTCTTCAGGAAATTGATTTTAATAAACATATATAAAGGGACAGACAGACTCACTGGCAGATAGACAAACATAGCATAATTGCGACTCTAATTGATAAGAACAAACATCTCAAGGAGCATATCTGACAGAATTGTTTAAAATTTGAATCCTCCTGATATCTGGGGCCTTCAGAAAATGAATATCAACAAACATATAGAGGAGATGGTTAGATTGACTGGCAGAAAGACAGACATTGCTTAAACAACTCCTCAATCTATAAGAACAAACATCTCAGGGAGCATATTTGAAGAAATTGTTGAAGATTTCAGTCCCCATGATATCTGGGGACTGTAATCAACAAACATATAGAGAAACGGACAGACTGACTTTGACATTGCTTAATCAACTCCCCCATCTATAACAACAAACTTCTCAGGAAGTATATCTAACGGAATTGTTAAATTCTTAAGCCCCAATGACATCTGGGGTCTATAGACCGCTTTAGATATCTTTGGAGCCCAATAAACATATAGACAGATAGACAGATAGACAGACAGACATTGCTTAGTTGACTTCCCAAACTATAAGAGCAAACTTCTCAGAAAGGTGAAGAGTATAAAAACACATGTTAATAAACAATTTTGTTTTAATTTCAAACTATTTTGAAAAAGACTTTGAGGAAAACCTCCCATATTTTACATGGATTATTTATAGATTGTAAACAAAAAACTCCTCCTATTTTGGAAAAACCCACTAAGTCATTATAAATAATTGTATAATCAGCAAAATTGTAGTTATTTCCAACACTACACCCCCAACTACAAACAAACCAATGAAACTTGAACACAAAACAGCTGTAAAAGAAACTAAAAGTGGTGCTAGATTAATGCTAAAGGGAAAGAGGTTTAAAAACCATAAGAAGAAGAAGTAGCTGAACAAACTACTTACAATACACTTAACTTTTTATCAAACCTACTTAACACTTTTTTTGTTTTCTTTGTTGCCTCTAACATGCAACACTATAGTAAAAAGAAGAAACAAAAAATTGCGTTACAACTGGGTCTAAAGCTTTAACCTTCTAACGAATACAACACAATCGATATGAAATACATACTGACAATGTGTGAAGAGGCCACTGATGTAAAGAATACCGATTATAATATAAAATAGTAAAAAAAATAGGAGAAAAAACAAATAATATAACAGAATAAAACCAAGATGAGGCTGCTGATGATGAAGATGACGAGCATGATGATTATGAGCAAAAAAAAAACTGATTGTTATAACACTTGAATCGAGTTAAATCATGCTTTATCACTTTATATCATGGTTTACTATGAATGCAAGCGTTTCTGTATAAGGGCAAGTATTGTTCACCAGTAAACAACTAACATAGAAAAAAATCCAGAAAATTGAAACAAAAACTATTCAAGAAAAGCAGAAAAGTAAGAAAAAAACAACTAAAAAAATTGTAGGATTTATTAGAGAAAGAAAGACGGAACAATTACCCACAATCAAATGTTTGAAATATCTAACAAAGTTAAAGGATATCTTTACAGTTTTTACAAATATTTCCTAACAATGATTGTGCTCAATCAAATCATATAGCAAATAGCAATCAATTTAAGAACAAAAAAACAATAGTTTGAGGGAGAAAGCTGAGGGTAATTAAGAGATTGCCTTTATAGTTATATAAAACACAATTTCATTCAAGGCTTTAGTCAAAACTATAGACCAGACTCTGGTCATGATCATGACAAAGAGTTAGTTTATGTAGCTCATATAATAGATCAAACTATAGATCAGAAAAGGCTATAGTCCAGACTATAGACAAGACTATAGTCCAGACTATAGACAAGACAATAGACAAGGCTATAGTCCAGACTATAGACAAGGCTATAGTCCAGACTAAAGACAAGGCTATAGTCAAGACTATAGACAAGGCTATAGTCAAGACTATAGACAAGGCTATAGTCAAGACTATAGACAAGGCAATAGTCCAGAATATAGACAAGGCTATAGTCCAGACTATAGACAAGGCTATAGTCCAGACTATAGACAAGGCTATAGTCCAGACTATAGACAAGACTATAGTCAGGACTGTAGACAAGACTATAGTCCGGACTATAGACAAGGCTAAAGTCCAGACTGTAGACAAGGCTATAGTCCAGACTATAGACAAGGCTATAGTCCTGTCTACAGACAAGGCTATAGTCCAGACTA
>NW_025805859.1:0-1551 GCF_022045245.1 Lucilia cuprina
GTCTAGTCTATAGTCTAGTCTATAGTCTAGTCTATAGTCTAGTCTATAGTCTAGTCTATAGTCTAGTCTATAGTCTAGTCTATAGTCTAGTCCATAGTGTAGTCTATAATCTAGTCTATAGTCTAGTTTATAGTCTAGTCTTTAGTTTATTCGGTGGTCTAGTCTATAGTTTAGTTTTTAGTCTAGTCTTTAGTCAAGTCTTTGGTCTAGTCTATAGTCTATCCTATAGTGTAATCTATAGCTTAGTCTATGATTTAGTTTATATTCTAATTCTAAGAGTTTTTTTAATATTAATTAAATTTTTCCTAATTGTATGCAAAAAATAACAACAAAGAAATCTTATCGTCCTTTAATTTAGATTTTCTTTCAAAGTAAACTTTATCCTTCTATTTGCCTAAAATTATGCTACATGTATTTAAGAATGCAGTTTAACCACACAAAATTAAATACAAAACATATTTCTTTTTTTGTTTAAAAACCAAGAAAAAGAAAACCCACAGAATAAAAAAACAAACAAGCAACCAATTAAAAATTTAAAGAATAGAATATATGTATACACTTAAAGAAAAAGCAAATATAAAGAAATAAAACTTAACAACACCTAAAAGTAGGCTAAAGTAAGTAGGTTAAAATAAGAAACTCTCTTACTATTTCTTTACAATTATTTACAACAAATATTTCTTTAGAAATTTAAAGTATTAATATCAAATAAAAACTACATTCCACTCACCATAAGTTTTAATCATTACACTGGTTTTCAACAGCTCTGTACTGGCATACGATGCTGTACAATAATATCTGCCTTCCATTTCCACACTTAGAGAGGTAATCATAAGCGCCAAACTTTCACCGGGTAACGTTTCTGTATACATGGGTGGCTGTTGATTGCGGCCATTTCTATAGTTACAAAAAAAAAAAAACACAAGGAAAAGAATATAGAGAAACATTTTTAATTAGTATTTTAATATTTACATAGAAAAAAAACTAAAATTTCTATAAGATAAATAACATTTCTTTTAAAAATTATAACTCTTGCTTGTTTTTGCAAATGATTTTTATTTTATATAATTTGGGTGTTAGTGTTGATATGCAAACCAAAATCAGACAGAATAAATATGTATGTATGTATTTATGTATGTATGTGTATAAAAATTGTAAATGAACAAAATTAAAACACGTAGAATGTAAATGTTATCAATGTTTGGTTTTTATTGTAAAAGGATATTATAGAGAGTTGTAGCTGTTTTGTACTTTAAAGTGCATATTAATTTCTTTAGTATACTTTAAGGGGTGGGGAGTTATAACAACACTTATGAGTTTAAGGCTTAATATAATGTTTTAATAATGTTTTTTATATCATATACTTTTTATTATCAAATGTAAACAAAATTTTTTTGTTTGAACATGATTTTAATGTTGTAAACAGAACAGATTTTAATGTTGTAGACTAGACTAGACTATAGACTAGACTATAGACTAGACTATAGACTAGACTATAGACTAGACTATAGACTACACTATAGACTACACTATAGACTAGACTATAGACTA
>NW_025805860.1:0-1039 GCF_022045245.1 Lucilia cuprina
TATAGTCTAGTCTATAGTCTAGTTTATAGTCTAGTCTATAGTCTAGTCTATAGTCTAGTCTATAGTCTAGTCTATAGTCTAGTCTATAGTCTAGTCTATAGTCTAGTTATTTAAGAGCCTCTTAATGGGCCTTCTTTGTAAAGCAATTCCTCTAGAAACGTAAAAGTTGATTCATATATTGCGGTTGGAACAAAAACTGAATGATTTATATCTTGCAAAGTTTTGTTTGCAAAATAGTTACATATATGTATATACACACATACATTTTTAAAAAATAAGTTTGTTTTTTTAAAACAAATAAATTTAAAACAATTATTCTTTTTAGTAACAACCAAAGTGTTAAGCAAACTAGAGATAATGATGAAACTAAAATGTCAAACAATTTAGAAGTAAAAACTATTTGCAATTTTTAGATAAATAAATTATAGGTTTTCCGTCAAATTATCTGTCACTATATGAGCACGATAGTTCACTAATTACTATTTTCTAAATGTAAATAAAGTAGTAATTAAAATAGTACTTTTAAAAATCAAAAATTGCATTATTTCTTAAAATATTATATTAAATTAATTATTTTCATATTAAATTCATAATTTTTTGTTTAAATTTAATGTTGTTTATGAAAGTTAAAACATTTATTACAAAAAAAAAACACCGAAAACTTTAGCTCAACTACAAACATTCCTTTTAATATCTTGATAATCATATTAAAAACTTTAGCAATTAAACAACAATTTAGTAAAAGTTTATGTTTTGTTTGTTGTAAAGAAAACAAGAAAAACTATCAAATGTTTACAAATGAAAAGTAATGTTGGCATTTTTTATTTACTTCTAAACAAAAATGAAAACACAACCATTGAAGCAAATTTCAATGAAAATGTTGTTAACTTTCTCAACAACATACATTTCTAGTTCAGTTGTAGTTTAGTTGTAGTTCAGTTGTAGTTCAGTTCTAGTTCAGTTCTAATTCAGTTCTAATTCAGTTCTAGTTCAGTTCTAGTTCAGTTCTAGTTCAGTTCTAGTTCAGTTCTAGTTCAGT
>NW_025805861.1:0-2084 GCF_022045245.1 Lucilia cuprina
ATAGACTAGACTATAGACTAGACTATAGACTAGACTATAGACTAGACTATAGACTAGACTATAGACTAGACTATAGACTAGACAATAGACTATACTATAGACTAGACTGTAGACGAGACTATAGACTGAACTATAGACTAGGCTAAGTCTATAGTCTAGTCTATGTTTTAGTCTAGACACGCCCGTGGTGCCACGTCTATTCTACATTCTAATCTATAATTTAGTCTAGTCTAGAGTCTATTCTATAGCCTATTCATTAGTCTTGCCTATAGACTAGTTTATAGTTAAGTGTATAGTTTATCTTATAGTCTAATTTGTTGTCTATAAATTCAAAGGTTTTATTTTAATCTATAGATTTATAAGACTGTTGTTATGATTGTAAATAGTTCGTTCACAGTTTGACATTGAAAACTTAACATTTATTTCTCTACAACTTTTATTTTCCCTTTAATTAAAGTTGAGGAAATTTAAGAAAACTTTAATGTTTTTCCACACAAAAAATTGTCAGTATTGTTTTTATGTAAAGCAGTGTCCTGTTAGCCGGACGGTCGGTTGGTTGGTCTATAATATATATTTTGTTGTTTTTGTTGCTTCTATTTCTTAATGTTTGAATGTGCCTTGAATATTTATCAAACCATTTTCACCAGGCAATAGTAAAACCAACGGTTTGATGACTGATGCTAAACACAATGAAAAAACACAGAAAACAAGGAACCTTTTGTATTAAATACTCTACACACTCTCACACAAACAAACACATACATTTTATATAAACACTACTACTCTAGAGAAATGAAAGGAAGAAAATGAGAAAAAATTAAAAAAAAAAATGAAAAAAAAATGTGGAAAAATCAACGAAGCGGCAAAATATAGCAAGTGGTCAGAAAACTTTCAATTCAGTTTTAACTTAGTGGACATTCACAAGGAAAAATAATACGGATAAAATTTTTTAACCAAAAAAAAAAAAAACAAAATGGAATAAGGAAAATATTAGCTAACCACAACAAAATTTGGCCAAAACTAATGAGGATTATAAAATTAGTCAAATAACTATTTAAGCGGAAATTTGCAGAGTTAGTCAAATGGATTTTAAAAGGATTTCCTGTTGTAATTACAACAACAATTTCAATTAATATGAAAACGTGTATGACAGCAAAGACTTCGTATATGTGTGTTCATATATTTCGAAATTACATTTTGCGTTAGTGTGTAATGTAGAGCTCATATGAGGAGTGTCCCTATGGAGGGTATGGACTACATTTTCCGATTGGTTTACTTGTTTTTTTATTGTTGTTGTTGTTGTTACATTCAACATATGTGTGTATGTGAATTTAGAAATATTAAGGAAAAAAACTTTGATTTTTTTCTACTTTTTTTCTAATGTATCGGATTGTGCGCGTTGTTTAGATGTGTCGTTGTTGCTGCTGTTTTTTTTTTCTTCTACAACTGTTTAGTTTTTCCAAGTGCTAAATATGAGTTTTTTTTTGGGAAAAAGTGTTTAGATATATGAATGTGTGTATATATATAAATATGTGTGTTTTTCTTAATGTATGTATGTGATGTGCTTATCAGAAAAAAGGGAGTGGAAATAAATGTGGAAAAAAGGCTTGTCTTGCTGCTACGACTGAAATGAAATGTCTAAAATTTGAAATTAATAAAGACATTAATGAATTTTCTTAAGACTGCGGAAGAAAATAATAAAGAAACATTATATACCTAATGTACTTATTAGGTAGTTTCCTTTAACAAAAAAATTTCCTTAAAAAGTAGTTATACCGTCGGCAAAATATATTTCACTTACACTTGTTGTAAAGCTTCAATACCGTCGGCACAATATTTTATTCGTTTATAGGATACATATAATTTTTAGTTGGCTATATATAAAACTCAAAATGAATCTATTTTTAGATTTATAATAATGAAAAAAAAAACTGAAATGCGGACGCAACAATCAGTACAGAACACCGCAACATCAGTACAGTCTAGTCTATAGTCTAGTCTATAGTCCAGTCTATAGTCTAGTCTATAGTCTAGTCTATAGTCTAGTCTATAGTCTAGTCTATAGTCTAGTCTATAGTCTAGTC
>NW_025805862.1:0-3691 GCF_022045245.1 Lucilia cuprina
TAGTTCTGTTCTAGTTCTGTTCTAGTTCTGTTCTAGTTCTGTTCTAGTTCTGTTCTAGTTGTGTTCTAGTTCTGTTCTAGTTCTGTTCTAGTTCTGTTCTAGTTTTGTACTAGTTCTGTTCTAGTTTAGTTTAAGTTTATTTCCAAAAACAATTTTGCTATTAGCTTCTGTCCCTTCAGTCTGATAAATATATAAAAGGTTTCTTTCCCTTTACAGTTGTGTGTGTTATTAATATGTATCTAAAATGAAACCGAATATCTAAAATAACATCAAATAGAAACTGAAACATATTCAAATCTCATAAATTTATGAAAGTTATAGAAGATTGCAAAACTTCATAAAAATACATAATAAATTTATTTTCCAACATATAGTTTTGAACAATAGCAAAACATGGAGCATAGATACATTTAAAAAAATACATAAATATTTATAATTGCATTGAATGAATGCAATATCTTTTGCTAAACTATTGTTGTAGCAGTTTTTTATGCAATCGAGTTAGAAAATTTTTTCAGGATATAAACAGGGTATTGTTAAAAGTAAGAGATATATAAATATACACAATATTTCTATTTTCTTAACATATCCTAACAAAACACCCTTTACATACAGCAATTATGTTTTTTGCGTATGATTTTTAAAACAAAAGCCAGCTGATAGTGATTTTGTTTCTTTTTTACACAAAAAATTGCTATTTGTATATTTTATAAATTCATTTAGTGCCACAATTTGTTTTGCCTGCCTACCGTTTGTCAATGCATTTGTTACACTTTTCAAAACACCGTTTCTTTCTACAATTTCTATTTCAATTTGTTCGGCTCGTGCATTAGAAAATGTTTTCTAATGCTTAATGCACATTGTTTGGTAATTGTATATTTTATTTTTTTCTAAAGATGAGTCTTGTTTTTAAATTTGCGTAATTTTAAGCGTAAATAATTTTGTAAATTGATTTTTTCGTTTTTTTTTCTATTTGTTCTGTAATGAGTTTTCAGTGTCATGTTCCTGTTTTTTGTGTACTTAGTTTTTTCGTTCACTTTTTGCTTTAGTTTTGCATTATTTTATATATTCATTTGTTTTCAGCTCCTTATTTATAACAGATGCTGTCAAATGGATTTGTAACAATATATGTTTATAATTGGATTAAAATAGATATGCAGTTGGATTAGTTTTCTTTGGGAAAATGTCACTAGGAACTGCAAATGGCCACGCTAGGTTTAAAGGACTGGACTTTTGTTGTTAATCCTTAAGATGTAGAAGGACAATTGCTGAAGTGTTGTAATTGGCTTACGTCCAGGTGATTTGTATTTGAAAGAATATTTAAAAGACCATTGTAATCCAGACTATAGTCTATAGTCCAGACTACAGTATATGGTCCAGACTATAGTCTATAGTCCAGACTATAGTCTACAGTACAGACTATAGTCCAGACTATAGTCTATAGTCCAGACAGTAGTCTATAGCCCAGACTATAGTCTACAGTTCAGACTATAGTCTATAGTCCAGACTATAATCTATAGTCCAGACTATAGTCTATAGTCCGGACTATAGTCTATAGTCCGGACTATAGTCTATAGTCCGGACTATAGTCTATTGTATAGACTATAGTCTATAGTCCAGACTATAGTCTATAGTCCAGACTATAGTCTATAGTCCAGACTATAGTCTATAGTCCAGACTATAGTCTATAGTCTAGAATATAGTCTATAGTCCAGAATATAGTCTATAGTCCAGACTATAGTCTATAGTCCAGACTATAGTCTATAGTCCAGACTATAGTCTATAGTTCAGACTATAGTCTATAGTTCAGATTATAGTCTATAGTCCAGACTATAGTCTGTAGTCCAGACTATAGTCTATATTCCAGACAATAGTCTATAGTCTAGACTATAGTCTATAGTCCAGACTATAGTCTATAGTCCAGACTATAGTCCAGACTATAGTCTGTAGTCCAGACTATAGTCTATAGTCCAGACTATAGTCTATAGTCCAGACTATAGTCTGTAGTACAGACTATAGTCTATAGTCCAAACTATAGTCTATAGTCCAGACTATAATCTATAGTCCAGGCTTAAGTCCTTAATCCAGATTACAGACTATTGCTCATAATCTTTAGTCTACAGTTCAGACTATAGTCTACAGTCCACACTTTTTACGAATGTGTTTGTATATTCCTCTTACTGTTGTTCTTGCATTAATTGTTAATCAAGCATAAAAATAATTGAATTTTATTAAAAAATACAACAACAAATCTATTTACTAGTTAGGGATTCTAAGCTGTTTGTTTTTATTTTTGTTTTCAATATTTTGACGTTTTAAATTAGTTTTTTCACTAAAACATATAACGTTTAACTAAAACTGTATTAGATACAAGGGACAGCTGTCTGGTTTTTGGTTCTGTTTCCGTTTTGTGTTGAAACTATTCTTTGTTTTAGTTAAAAAACAAAATACCAAAATTATTTATGTAACCCATAATTGTTACAGGTTACAGCTGTTTTATTTAACAGTATTTAACCCTTTTTGTGGTTTGAAAAAAATTTACATTTTTTATGTGGTAATTTGTTGTTTTTCTTTTTATCTCACATACAAAATGATGACTGCCATAAAAATATATTTCGTTAACAACATTTAAAAAGCGGAAAAATAATTAAACATGTGATATGTTTAAGAAAACAAATTAGAAGGTGGATTAAATTAAAGTCAAAATAAAAAGGATGTGTTTTTGAAAAAAAAAAAAATATTTTAAAACTCTAAAATTAATTAAACAAATTAATTTAGTTGCTACAATAATATTTTCTTTTCAAATTAAAAATCTCGGTTTCTTTGTTATAATCTCTAGTACTTAATATACATATTCTAACATTATTCAGTTCTTCTGCAATTATTTTCTTTATCTTTAACGTAATAAATTTAATTGAATTGTTTTCTTTTATTTCAATTTAAAATTTGCAATTTTCTTCTACTTTTGCATGCAATATTTTTTTCAAAATTTTTTTCTTTTGCCTTTGTTTTCAGTTCTTGAACGCCAATCAGTCATGTACGCTATTTTTGTTTTCTTATTTTTTATTTCTTTTTTTTCGAGATTTTTATTTTGACTAATTTTGCTTTATAAAATTATCCACTTATACGTATTCAGTCGTGCGTTTATATGAGTTTCTTTTTGTGATATTTTTAATATATTTTGTATTTTATTTTGCGAGGAAAAATATCCAGAATAATACAAAATCTTAAAGCTAATGATGATTGAAGTTGAATAAAGTTTCTTTGTATGTAGTTATACAAATCAAATCAAAAAGAGGAACGGTGGGCCACAATACGCGAATAATAATTAAAATAAGTAAGACCACAAGACTACTGAAGAGAATATAGTCTGGACTATAGAACAGTCTATAGTCTGTACTATAGAAGAGTTTATAGTCTGGACTATAGAATAGTCTATAGTCTGGATTATAGAACAGTCTATAGTCTGGACTATAGAACAATCTATAGTCTGGACTATAGAACAGTTTACAGTCTGGACTATGGAACAGTCTATAGTCTAGACTATAGAACAGTCTATAGTCTGGACTATAGAACAGTCTACAGTCTGGACTATAGAACAGTGTATAGTCTGGACTATAGAACAGTCTATAGTCTGGACTATAGAACAGTCTATAGTCTGGACTATAGAACAGTCTATAGTCTGGACTAT